>NC_059377.1:36931275-37163775 GCF_019703515.2 Myxocyprinus asiaticus | reverse complement strand
ACTGAAAATCATGTATATGTATATATCAGTACAGTATTAACAGTTATAGCCAGTATGCTTCATGCAATATTCCTTATTTTCCACTGTAACGGACTATTTATTGACTGGCGTTGGTTCTGTGTGCATGACAGTTGGAAAGTCATTTTTACACCGACGAGATAACGGAGTAAACATTTTTGGAGCGAGGAGGAGAGATAATCCTTTACAGTCCTTCAAAGAAATTAATATGATTTGATATAGAATACGAGTGAAAGCACCACAACTATCTCAAGAATGGCATAACAATTTTCATCAGTTTATCAGCCTCTTGTTTACTATTGTTGATGGCATAAATCAACAATAAAAAAAAAACATTGATACTCTTTTTTCATTTTCACTCTATGGTGATATTATATATATATATATATATATATATATATATATATATATATATATATATATATATATATTTTGCATATATTATAATTAATTTAATTCATAATTCATTTCTCTAACCATGCATTGTAATGAGGTCTTTGTTAAATTGCACAACTTTTTGATTTACAGATTTGAATGACAGCAGACACATCAACACAGTTTGTTCATAAGTCCAGGCGACTCAGTCCTACTACATCTGTTGGAAATGAAGCGTGAGGTACAACGCAATTTCATATCACTTACGAGCCACAGCACTAATAAAAATTATCGAGCTACACTATTTTAAAACGCATCTCCCATCATGTACACCAATAAAAGATGACCGACCCAATGAGAGTAAGTTATGGGCGGAGCGACACGTGTAACCACGCCCCAATGTGTAGCCCCGCCCCGTTCTGCAAGCTGCAGCCAGGGATACTTAACGCTCATTTGTGAAGCTCTTAGCAATGTAATTGATGGCCAACTGAGGGCGCCATCTCCTCTTTTTTTTCCCCTTTCCTACTACAGTCCTTTCAAACCTCTTTCTATTCCCAATTCTCTCCCAGCACATCCTTTGCTTCCTCTCCAGTGTGTCACACCTTATTCGCGTTTTCCTTCCTAGTCACTACCTCGTCTCTTTAGACACAACAGCGGTCAAAAGTTGAGTAAACACAACTGAAGGGTTGCCAACAGGGAGTAATGGTTCACAGACATCTTATTTTCTCTTCCCTTTAAGCCCATTAACGACTCCCCGTTTGCTTGATTTTTTGTCCCTGTATTTCCCCCTGTCTCTCCCGCCCTTTTTTTTCCTCCATCTCTGCAGTCAGTGGTTAAAACGAGCATTAGCCGTCAGCGAACGGCCCCGCTTTTAATCGTTTATTGCACATCATTGCTATCAACATTTAATCACGGCCCCAGTCGCATCCCTGCCGCCCACAGCTGAACTAACAGGCTCTGACATGGAACAATCGCCACACTCAGCTCGTATCTCATCAACGTCGGGGGCATTGAGATCCAACTCATTAAGAAAGGGTCTAACGAATGCAGGGTGACAGGTGTTTAAAGAGGCTACGTCGTTTAAAAAACCGTCGCAAGCCAAGCTATAAATGGCTCATTAGGACGCTGGTGTTACACTACCGCTTAAGAGGCTGAATTAGCAATATATTCATTATGTCCTCATAAAGAGATGTCAAGTCATTGTACACAAGTGCTGAGGCCAGTTGGGTTTCAATTACAGAGAATGTGGGGAAGAGTCAATGGGAATTAGTACAAACTATGTGATTCTAATGAATCAGGCTGCCTTTTGGTGGGCAAAAAATGGCAAAGAGTGTGACTCAAGTATTCTAAAATCTTATGGTTCTTCAGGGCATCGTGCAGCATACTAATGACTTGAAATGTAATAGTTTATGTCCTTTGCAATGGAAAAGGTTCATTGATCAAACACAGCAGGGCACTAGTTTACAATGAAGCAACTATGCTCAAAGGTGACCAGATTTCAAACAAAGCCAACATGAAATGGCATGCATAACTCATTTTACTTTCATGATGTAGGCTATTTCAGTGTTAAACTGGATATTCAACAAGAAAAATACTTGGACTTGGACCCAGATAGCACATGTACGTCTCCGAGATGTTTGTTTTAGATATTTTCATCTGGAAAGCATCGCATTTTAATAAACATCTCCTGAACATCAGATTTACAAATATTTTAAATCAAAAACATCTCAAAGACATCTGCTGAATGTCTGATTGACATCCGAGAAGAAACGTCTTATAGCAGGGGCGGACTGAGAAGAGAAATCGGCCTGGGATTTTACATAGAAACTGGCCCAAAAGTTGTTGAACTGTCCTTTTCTGCATATCACTGCCCATTTCAGCTTATTGTGGCCCATTCGGCCCTGTTTCATGTCTGGCCCACCGGGAAAAGTCCCGGTTCTCCCGATGGCCAGTTCGCCCTTGTCTTATAGATGTATTGCAAATGAGCAAACAACCTAAAAAAAATATGATGTAAACGCACACATCAAATAAATGTCTGGGTGATGTACAGACGTGTGCTATCAGGGTGATTTTTCCATCGGAAATGTATTGGATCATGAAAAGTGGGTGTCCCTTACCAGAATGGAGCCAGGCCTGAATGCAAGTTCGTAGTCGATTGTGGAAGACTCCTGTTCTGAAACACCACTGGCACCCACTTTTGAGGAGGCTTTTTGACCGGGACTTGGAGGCAAAAGGTTACTGTATGTTCACCCTTAAGAGCATCTTGACCATTGTTGGGTGTAATCTCAATATAAAGTAATTAGTTACTGTTGTCTAATCACTTAGTTACTGAATTTCAGTTAAGGTAATTACTTTTAAGTACATTAATTGGATTACACATTTCTAAAATAATATTTATGTAGAATCCATTTAAAATATGAATTCATACGTTCATTTGTATGTTTGTTTGCGATTCTGTGATAGCTGAAGGGTGTTCGACAATTAAAAAGGAGGAAATATAGACATTTTGAATTCGTTGAGTGGAAAACATTTTTTTGTGAGAAGTGTTTTCAAAAGTAACTTAAAAGTAATTAGTAATATGTTTACTTTTTTCGATTAATTAATTAGTAAAGTACTCTTATTACAAATTTTGAGATTTAATTAGTAAGTTGTAGACTAGAGGATTACTTTTTTAACTTACCCAACACTGATCTTGACGCACCGGTAATTCTTCATTTTAAAATCTATTGTTATATGCTATTATTGCCATAATCTTTATTATTTTAACATGCACAAAATAACTGTGGCAAGAAGGCTTCATTGCCTAGACAGCTCTGATTAAAAGAATGCCTAAATTGCTATTTGTTAACATTAATTCAAGGCTCACGAAAGGCATCTACAGTTCATTTTTCTTTACATGAAGTCATGGCCTTGAAGTCAGGCTATTTAGACAGCAGACTGATGTTTGACTTCAGAGTCTGACATTTTAAAAGTTCAGGAGTTAAACCTGATGTTATGTAGGTCTCTAAGATGGGAAATCAATAAGTGAATGTCAAGCACTTTTTTTTTTTTTTTGGCATTCAGTAATATTCTACAAAAATGCAGTATATTACATTGGGATATGAGAAAAACAAAATTCAAGGGAAGACAAGGGTACTAGATGATACAGAAACACCATTACTAAATTACACAGGTATTGTACAACAAAGACACCATTCAATGGGAACTTTGGCTTATAGTTTATTAGACATCACAATAACCCATAAAACATACAACAAGTTATTTATGCATATAAAATACTCCCAGTAGAGAGAGAAAAGAAAAAGAAAAACATGATGCAAAATCAAAACCATAATATTAGAAATAAAAAGAAAGTGACAATTCTCCCCATTGGGTGGTCTATACAGTCAATGGTTCTTTTTTTTTTTCTCAAGCAAAACAAATCAGTAAAATGGCTCAAAACAAAGTAACAAAGGCACATCTGGCTAGACGATGACAGGGCAGCACAAAACCAAACATATGGCAGATGACTACCTGTATGATTTTGAAATGGCCTTCTGATGATGAAGTATGAACATTTGGTGAATAAAGTAGCTTTGTTTGTTTTGCTGGAGTAGATTTGATAAATGACCAAGGTTGTTCTGTAACCAAAGACACTCATTTGAAGGGGCCACTATTTTGTAAGCATTCCAAACTACCTTTGTAGATTTTATTGATTGTCATTTTTTAATCCAAAATGGCATTTTACCCAAAGGGATAGTGTACCCAAAAATGTACATTTTGCAATGATTTACCCTCATGTAGTTCAAAATCTGTATGAACACACTAAGTGATGTGTAAGGATCTGACAGCCTCAGTCACCATTCACGTTTATTGTATGGATGAAAGAGCCATGCATAACATCTATTCTGTTCCATGCAAGGGTTAGAAACAACATGAGTGTGAATAAATGATGGCAGAATGTTTATTTTTGGGTAAACTATCTATTGAACTAATGAGGTTTACATAATGCATAATGTGATATATGTAAGACAGAAACATTTTAAAACAATATAAAATATAAAAGCAATAAATAAATAAAGTTTCAAAAGCGAAGTAAAAAAATAGACTAAAATGGAATCACAGTTTAAAACAAAGAAACCCTTATGCAAACTTATATAATAAACAGTGATTGTCTAATACTGCATCATTTTAGCAAATGACGGTTGCATGAAGACAGCCGAATTGCACATGAGAATGACATATGCTAACCTCAAATACCATGCAGCATGCAGACATACATTCCCTTTATCAGAAGCACAGACAAGACCACAACCCAGCTAAGACAAAATGACAGGTGAGAAGATTGTCATGTCATAATAAGAAAAAACGTTTCGCAAGAAACAGTAATCGTCCTTGATGTCCAACAGGCCAGAAGATCAGGCAGTGAATGTGATCGATGGATAATCATGAATGAGGAGGAGCTGTTAATACATCTAGGGGAACTGACTGTCCATCCATAAATCTGTCTACCTGTTTATCTGTTCACCAAGAAAACAAGCATTTCATGTGCTTTGGGAATGTGCAAATTTCCGCTAAAGGTCACTATTAAAGGAATAGTTCAGGCAAAATGAAAATTCTGTTATTATTTACTCACAATCATGTTGTTCTAAAGCCCAAAGTATACTTCGGTTTTGACGTGAATGCTTAGCGTCTGCGTTCAGTCGAACACTAGTCCTTCGTTTGACTGTGCCCGCATACACAGGTGGTTGGCACATGCGTGCTACGAGTGCTATGAAGGACTTTTCAAAATTGGTGTCATTAGCTTTACCCTGCATGACTTTCTTCCGTGGAACACAGAAGGTGAATTTTTGAAGAACATCCTGGCTGTTCTTATCCATAAAATTAAAGTGACTGGGGACTGGGACTATCAAGCTCCAAAATGAACCATAAAAGCTCATAAAACCCATGCATTATATTCCAAGTTTTCTAAAGCCTTACGATAGCATTGTGATGAACAGACCCACATTTAGAGTAAGTTGTTGTTCACTGAAAATCTTACCTAGCACTGTAATGGGGGTTGCACACCAGACGCGTCTGGAGGACAACATTGCACATTCTAAAATTCGAAACAATTGTTTTCTATGAATGTACGCACACCACATCACTCTGTGTCTGTCAGGGGCACCCAGCTATGACTTCGGAGGCTGCTCAAATTGTTCACAGAGTGCAACTCGCATATTTTCCATTAAATTCATTAATCCAAATCATTATCAAAGGACATGCATTATTTACTCCAGCCTTGTTCATTATTTAAGAAGGGAAAAACCATGGTAACTTTTGTGTGCCACCTGAACTGCATCGACGTGCCCCGTGTTTGATACCTGTGCCGTGTCCTAGCCATAGCGTTGCGGCACTTCTTGTCCGGTGTGCGACTGCTTAAACACTCAAATTAAAATATGGCACCATTAGACGCATTGTGTCAGGTCTGACTTCAGTTGTTACTGGTTCTTGTGTGTCTCGTGACCAAATGTCACTGGCAGCCCCAGTCCTAAATCACTTTAATTGTATGGAAAAAAGCAGAAAAGCAGAACTATTCCTTTAAAACTCTCTATAACCTGTTAGAAGTCTTTAGCCTTCTAGTAGCCAGTACCTTCAGTTCATTGTGTTCAACATTGTTTTGATAGAAGCAACTGTGAGCTCTTTGGCATGAGTACGAGTATGAGGTTTTCAAATACTATGACACAGTGATCTATTGACTACTTGAAGTGGATGTGCAAACAGTACATTCAAGAGTGAAAGACATGAACAGTGATGGAATTAGTTGCCATGCCATCCAGGAACAACTGAAAATTACAAGGAAAGAGAACAAGGATCACTTAAAAACTAGTATTATCCCTAATTGATTCCTTAAGAAGGAGGTGCAGACTTGATCTTTACTTCCTTTAACAAAGACTGCTTTTGAATATTAATGCTAATGTTAGGCTGCAAAATGGAGACAATGATCCTAAATCAAGCTAACAAAACTCTAGCCAAACCCCGATGACCCTCAGCAGCTCTTTACCAGTGTATTGTGCTTTTTATTTTGGCCAGAAAATTAGTGAGCAAGGAAAGGTTGCAACAGGTGCCCACTGTTTTTAGGAAAGCGACCAACCATGCCATGCAGATTATACAGTAACGAAATCCACACATTCCAATAAGTAAAACATCAGCATATGACTTTAGTAATACCCGTTAAAATAAATTTTCCGAAAATGAACATTTTTATTTTGCACCCCCACTGGTATTTTTTGAATTGTTGTGCATTTTCTTTTCTTCTGAATGCACGTTAAACTGGCGATATATATTATTTTGTTATATTATTTACAGAACTAATTTGGTACTTTTCAGAAACAAAGAAACAAAATTAAGAAAATAATGCATAATCAAAATGACATCAAATATAAAAATACATTTTGCTGTACGTAAAAAACATTGCATATACCACAAGACAGTTCCCCTTCATCACAGTTAACATTAACGCACACAACCGACGAAAGCTTTTGAAGATAAAAAGAGCAGTACACCAAGATTGCGAAATAAAATTTTACAGATCAGAAACCATAAGCAACATTTTAGAGTATATGCATTGCATTTTAAAATACTGAAAGCAAATATATTTAGACCTTTCTGGAGACACCAAAATTAAATGTTCGTATGTTGATTAAAACTGTTCGTTCTATATGATTTTCGGTTTAACCAGGATTAAAATATAACATAATACCTCAAAAGTGAATTGTTACCAATTGCCAATACCAAATATCATGGTTTTGTTTTATAGCTAATAGCTAGTAGCCTGTCCGAAGTAATACAAATTTGTAGTGGTACATTATCAATTATCCAAAATCTGAAAGAGATATACGAGCTATGAAAGTCTGCTTCTCCAAATGGAATATCTTTGATGGATCATTCACAAAACCATGAGAATCTGTAAATTAGCCATGTCTAATGAGAAATTTCACTAGGCAGGGGTGATTTTCTAAGTGTGTGTGTTTGTTTGCCCGAGCCATGTGCCAGGCTGCTGTGCTGTTATAGGCGATCATGGCTGGGCAGGGCGGTGGCAGTGCAAATCGCAGGCACGGCCTACATCTTTAGACCAACATAGGCGGAGACATAAAACTTTCCCCACGAGCCATGTTAGCGCCAGATGGTCCGTGGCTAGCTTCGATATCATTTTGTTCGGCAGGTTCATATGGTGGAAGCGTCTCGTCAGTCGCCATGTCATTTTCAGGAGGGTGTACTGAGCTGTCCCAGACAATGGGCGTGCCGCCATTAGCGGGAGGGCCATTGTTGTCATCATCTAGATCCTGAAACAGAAACAAACGAAAGCATTGGTTGGAGTTGTCATTTTGTAAACAATTTAACACCTATATCTATACTGGGAGTGTTGAAGCTCCATGTCATTTCAGAATGTTAACTAACACAGATAAGTCTGTTCATGTATAAGCTTGAAGTAAAGGATTATCTAAAGTCAACCGGTCATTATCGAAAAATTAACCCAGACAAGGCCGTGTATCACCCTGAAAGTTTATTTTGTGATAATGATCGTCTGATTGAAGATTATCCTGCTTATAACATGGCTTCGTACCAAATTTATAATTAAATGGACATAAAATATTGATTTCAGTTGAAATTACATTATAATGTGAGATCACAAAGAGACCCCAAAGTCTCCAGAAACTGCTGAATTCAACCTTTGAGTTCTGTCAGGTGTTTTTATTGCGAAAATGACCATTATCTTGCTTATTACAATTAATATTGTGTAGGTCCCCTTTGTGCTGCCAAAACAGCGCTAACCCGCATCTCAGAATAGCATTCTAAGATGCTATTCTTCTCACCACAATTGTACAGAGTGGTTATCTGAGTTACCGTAGACTTTGTCAGTTCGAACCAGTCTGGCCATTCTCTGTTGACCTCACTCATAAACAAGGCATTTCTGTCCGCAGAACTGTCACGCACTGGATGTTTTTTGTTTTTGGCACCATTCGGAGTAAATTCTAGAGACTGTTGTGTGTGAAAATCCCATGAGATTAGCAGTTACAGAAATACTCAAACCAGCCCTTCTGGCACCAACAGTCATCCATGCGATTATCTAATCAGCCAGTAGTATGGCAGCAGTGCAGTGCATAAAATCATGCAGATACGGGTCAGGAGCTTCAGTTAATGTTCACATCAACCACCAAAATGGGGAAAATGTGATCTCAGTGATTTGGACTGTGGCATGATTGTTGGTGCCAGATGGGTTGGTTTGAGTATTTCTGTAACTGCTAATCTCCTGGGATTTTCACACACAATAGTCTCTAGAATTTACTCAGAATGATGCCAAAAACAAAAAACATCCAGTGAGTGGCAGTTCGGTGGACTGAAATGCCTTGTTGATGAGAGAGGTCAACAGAGAATGGCCAGACTGGTTCGAACTGACAAAGTCTATGGTAACTCAGATAACCACACTGTACAATTGTGGTGAGAAGAATATCATCTCAGAATGCTGTTCTAAGATGCGGGTTAGCGCTGATTTAGTGGCACGAGGGGGATCTACACAATATTAGGCAGGTGATTTTAATGTTGTGGCTGATTGATGTAAATAGGCATTAAATACTGATTTGAGTTTAAATTATTTTATTTGCTTGCAAAGATTGCAGAGTGCTACGAGAAGTTCAAGATGACTCGCAATACCCGGATGACCGGTAAAATATCACTTTATCCCCGAATATGCGTCATTATTCCAAAATATCAGACTGCTGAATGGTGCGAGTGACCAATCAAAATAGAATATTCCAGAGACTCAAGTTATAAAATGTAAATACATTTTCCTACTTTTATTCAACAGATAATATTATTTAAAGCTGAAGTGTGCAATTTCAGAGCAACTAGCGTCACCAGGCAGAATTGCAAAAATAATTATTGTTTTCGGAATAGTTTTGTAAAGACACCCTCCCATCTTCCATTGGTCGGACAAACAAGTAGCCATTGCCTTAACATACTGCATTGTTTGAGCCAACGTTGCTGTGTCGGGCTGGTTGAAATGGTCAAACAAACTGAGCAACGTTTTGGAGTAATTAACTGAAAAATGGTTTACAATTATTGTTTTCGGAGTAGTTTTGTAAAGTTTTGTAAAGTTGCCTCAGCATATTTAGGTAGGATGAGTATTTAACATAAAAAATACACTTCAGCTTTAAATAACAAGCCATAGATTAGAAACAACATGAGCTAGCTTCGATTTAACTGTCAGATACAGTGGTGTGAAAAAGTGTTTGCCCCCTTCCTGATTTCTTATTTTTTTTGCATGTTTGTCACACTTAAATGTTTCAGATCATCAAACAAGTTTAAATATTAGTCAAAGATAACACAAGTAAACACAATATGCAGTTTTTAAATGAAGGTTATTATTATTAAGGGAAAACAAAATCCAAAACTACATGGCCCTGTGTGAAAAAGTGATTGCCCCCTAAACCTAATAACTGGTTGGGCCACCCTTAGCAGCAACAACTGCAATCAAGCGTTTGCGATAACTTGCAATGAGTCTTTTACAGCGCTGTGGAGTAATTTTGGCCCACTCATCTTTGCAGAATTGTTGTAATTCAGTCACATTGGAGGGTTTTTGAGCATGAACAGCCTTTTTAAGGTCATGCCACAGCATCTCAATAGGATTCAGGTCAGGACTTTGACTAGGCCACTCCAAAGTCTTCATTTTGTTTTTCTTCAGCCATTCAGAGGTGGACTTGCTGGTGTGTTTTGGATCATTGTCCTGCTGCAGAACCCAAGTTCGCTTCAGCTTGAGGTCACGAACAGATGGCCGGACATTCTCCTTCAGGATTTTTTGGTAGACAGCAGAATTCATGGTTCCATTTATCACAGCAAGTCTTCCAGGTCCTGAAGCAGCAAAACAGCCCCAGACCATCACACTACCACCACCATATTTTACTGTTGGTATGATGTTCTTTTTCTGAAATGTGGTGTTACTTTTACGCCAGATGTAATGGGACACACACCTTCCAAAAAGTTCAATTTTTGTCTCGTCGGTCCACAGAGTATTTTCCCAAAAGTCTTGGGGATCATCAAGATGTTTTCTGGCAAAAATGAGACGAGCCTTAATGTTCTTTTTGCTCAGCAGTGGTTTTTGTCTTGGAACTTTGCCATGCAGGCCATTTTTGCCCAGTCTCTTTCTTATGGCGGAGTCATGAACACTGACCTTAACTGAGGCAAGTGAGGCCTGCAGTTCTTTGGATGTTGTTATGGGGTCTTTTTTGACATCTTGGATGAGTTGTCGCTGCACTCTTGGGGTAATTTTGGTCGGCCGGCCACTCCTGGGAAGGTTCACCACTGTTCCATGTTTTCGCCATTTGTGGATAATGGCTCTCACTGTGGTTCTCTGGAGTCCCAAAGCTTTAGAAATGGCTTTAAAGCCTTTTCCAGACTGATAGATCTCAATTACTTTCTTTCTCATTTGTTCCTAAATTTCTTTGGATCTCGGCATGATGTCTAGCTTTTGAAGATCTTTTGGTCTACTTCACTTTGTCAGGCAGGTCCTATTTAAGTGATTTCTTGATTGAGAACAGGTGTGGCAGTAATCAGGCCTGGGTGTGGCTAGAGAAATTGAACTCAGGTGTGATAAACCACAGTTAAGTTATGTTTTAACAGGTGGGGCAAACACTTTTTCACACAGGGCCATGTAGGTTTGGATTTTGTTTTCCCTTAATAATAACAACCTTCATTTAAAAACTGCATTTTGTGTTTACTTGTGTTATCTTTGACTAATATTTAAACTTGTTTGATGATCTGAAACATTTAAGTGTGACAAACATGCAACAAAATAAGAAATCAGGAAGGGGGCAAACACTTTTTCACACCACTGTATGTAAAGAACAAATGGAAAATGGAAAAAAGAAAATCACAAATAATATTTGTACATAAAATAATTTTATTTTAGACGGCTGGCAAAATAAAGCAACATGAGTAGCAATACAACAGGTTCAAAAAAAGAAAAAGAAATGGGACGTCCTTCAACTGAAGCCGCAACAGGCACTTCCATTGTAGACAGCAGCACACACATCTGGTGTAGATATGGCATAACACATGCTGCACGTACTCACATTCACAGTTCATTACAATCACTGAGGTGGTACTAATGCCCATTTAATAGTTCCTCAATCGGTCATTAAGCATCAGTATAATAGCTTCAGAACAGAAGCGCTCACTACATAATAAGTGCACATTCTTATTTCTTAGAGTTCATTGATACTGAATGAAGAGTCAGTAGATAAAACAGTTTGATAGAATACTTCACCTCCTGACTCAGAGTGAGCAAAAATTTAATTTAAAGGTGCTAATATAGCGTGATCGTTATCTATTGTGTGTGTGTGTGTGTGTGTGTGTCTAAGTGATGAAACAAGAGCTGGTTTCTAATTATGCGAGATGAATGTTCTTTTTGTTCCACCGTTATGAGGTGATGCCAGTTGCACCCCTAACATTTAGCCTTTTGAAACGTATGGAAAAAGAAAGGATACTTTTTTTTTGAAGGGCAAATTCAATTTCACAGCTCTAATAAAAGTTATTCTTCTAGCTGGGTACAGCACCATTAGGCAGCAGTGAAAACCAACTTTATTTTTCCCATTCAGTTTCACCATAGGTATTTCAAAAAAATCTTCAAAAAGACTTCTAAGCCTTGAACCAATCTAAACAGCTTTTAGATGAGTCACAATATTACAACATTTGATTTTAAGAAAAAGTATTTGAAAATTGCTTAAGGCAAAAGTACAAGACTGTGTACTTAAGTTAAATATAAAACTACTGACTTTAAGTCGTTGATAAAAGGTGCTCTCAGTAACTTTTGACTTTGTGTCATCTTGGACTCACACTGAAACATCAATAGTTTTCAGTTTCAGATGCCATTGTAGAAATTTAGTTTTCACAGTCAGCCATTATTAATTTAATCAATGAGTGAAAGTGTCCAATAACAGGACGGTTACTGAGATTAAGCGAGTAGTATTCGGCTGGTCATGTGATTCTAACATGGCGGCCCCCATGTGTGAACCCTCTCCATGTAGAATAAAACAGATTTTATAAGTTTACTGATATGACTGGAGTCTTCATTTTAATGTGAATGCTTATGATTTCCTACATATATCGCAAAATTACAATTCAAGTCTTTAGGAGTTAAACTTTTTTAATGAGGAAAAAATAACTGAGTGCACTTAAATTACCTTTAAGTATTAAATACAATGTTTGATATTTAGCAACATTTTCAAATATATACACACATTTACTGTAAGTTGTTTGAGATAGTAGGGAGACCAGCGGTCAGCAGTTCCCTATCTGTCACTCACTCGACGTTGGTGTCGATGTAGTGACACTAGGGGTCACTCTTGGGAGCCCGAGACACCTCTGGTCTTTGATAAAAGGCCAATGAAAATTGGCGAGTGGTATTTGCATGCCACTCCCCCGAACATACCGGTATAAAATGAGCTGGTATGCAACCACTCATTCAGATTTTCTCTTCGGAGCCGAACGGTCATGCTCACTGAGTTGAATACTACTGTTCATTCACCTCTGCTAGATCTGACGGCGCATTTCAGCGGCTTCTCCCTCCTCTGCACTGGTGCACTGCAGAGAATGCCCCTGGGCGCTTCGGCAGAAAAACTAGAGAGTATATTTTCTGAAAGAGCATTTTTCCCCTCTAAAAGAGTATATATTTCTCTAAAAGAGCGGCACATACGGAACGTCTTTTTAAAGACGCGTCTTTTTAAAGATGCTTTTCCGATTGTGTGTTATTCCTGGTTGTGCTCGTTATCTCTCGCCTTCTAACGGTCACGATCACTGTCTTTCGTGTCTGGGCACTGCTCACGCGGAGACCGCGTTCGTGGATGGTCATGTTCTCATTGCGAGAATATGTCCATGGCAACGTTGCGGTCACGGCTCGCCTTCGGGTTTGAGGCCAGCGCGGCTAGCACTGGGGGCGATTTGGGGATCCCAATGGGACCGCCTCCGCCGGGTATCCCCCCGCGGACCTTCCATTCCCCAGCACGCTCATCTGCCCCGATCGGGCTTCCGGGTGAGTCCGCCGGCTCGTCTCACGGCGAGTTCGACCTCTCATTCGGAGCCCGCAAAAGTGATGAGCTCTCGAGCGCAGCATCGGAGAGCGGGCTCGTCCAGTCAGAAGCCTCAGCTGGGCTCCTCCCTTCGGGGTCGATCGCCCAGTCATAGGCTGACGCGGAGATGATGACATGCTTTCCTGGGCAGCCGCGAGCGTCGGTTAGAGTGGATTTCACCGTTCTTCCCTGAACCCTCGCGGCTCAGTGATTGGTTCCTGGGCTCGCGGCGCCGCTCAAAGCCACGCCCCGCCCCCGTTCCTTTCTTCCCGGAAGTGCATGAAGAGCTGATAAGGTCGCAGGACGCACTTTTTACTGCCCGGTCCCGATCTTTTCAGCTTCCCCGCTCTCACTACCCTTGATGGTGGGGTGGCCAAGGGTTATTCCGCAATCCCCCGGTGGATAAAGGCACTCGCGGTGCACCTATGCCCGCAGAGCACCGCCACCTGGCGCGGGTGCCCAAAGCCCCCGTCCAAGGCCTGTAGGTTTACGTCGTCTCTGACGGCCAAGGCCTACGGTGCCGCCGGACAAGCCGCCTCCGCCCTGCACGCCATGGCTCTCCTGCAAGTCCGCCAAGGTGCTAAAGGAACTGCACGAGGGTAGTTCCGCCCCGGGATTGATGCAGGAACTGCGCTCGGCGACCGACCTCGCCCTCCGAGCGACGGAGGTCACGGCGCGGTCTCTTGGGCGGGCGATGGCCACACTAGTGGTCCAGGAGCGCCACCTTTGGCTTAACCTGGTCAAGATGGGTGAGGCCGACAAGACACGATTCCTTGCTGCCCCCATTTCCCAGGCGGGCCTATTCGGCGACACCGTCGAGGACTTTGCCCAGCAGTTCTCGATGGTAGAGCAGTAGATGGATGCTAGCCGGCATATCCTGCCCCGGCGCGGCTCAAGATGCCGCACCCCATCTACTCATCGCCAAGGGCGTCCCCCTGTGGTGACTGCACCGGCTTCGCCGCAGCCCGCCCCTTCGGCCCGGCCCCAGCGTGGAGCCCACCGCAGGAAGCAGACGCCACCCGTCTCGCGGCCGCCCAGAACCCGTGAAAGGCTTGAGACGGGCGACCCAGGGACAACGAAACCCGCTGCTCTGGAGCTGGTAAGCAGATCTTCATCTTTTTGTTACCTTTTTCATTTAATTGCGCTGCATGCCCAAGTGGCTGCAGTACTCAAGAGCTCAGCAAGAGTGGTTTCCTTGTTCCCTGGGTCACGTATCCGGTGTGTACGGCTGGCATCATGACCACCGTCCACCACTCCATTTGGCAGGTTGGCGCTCCAGCGGCGGTCTCCCGCCCTGAGCGCCCAGCTGTGGCACAAATCCGCCCCCGATGTGACAGTCTCCACGGGTCACGAGGATAGGCCTCTTCCTCCCCCGTCCCAGGCTGTTCCGGGGGTGGTCACAAGGAGCCAGGTAAGTGCTTCGATGTCCTCGGACTCAGCACAGCCACGACGTGGTGTGGCACCTTGAGCTCCGCCACGAGACCCCACCTGCCGGTACATCCGATGACGTTGTCCCTTTGGTCCCCCTTGCGCGGAACTTGGATGCATGGCTTGCGCCTTCCAATCCGTCACGATGGCTGGTCCGGACCGTCCAACTTGGCTGCGCGATTCACTTCACCGGGCACCCACCCAGGTTCAGCGCTGTCCACTTCACCTTGGTGAAAGACGAAAACGCTGCTACCTTGCGCGGAGATCGCTACCCTCCTACGGAAGGACGCGATAGAACCTGTCCCTCAAGCCGAGATGAAGAAAGGGTTTTACAGCCCCTACTTCATTGTACCGAAAAAAGGCGGTGGGTTGCAGCCAATCTTGGACCTGCGAGTACTGAACCGGGCTTTACACAGACTCCCGTTCAAGATGCTGACGCAAAGACGCATTCTAGCGAGCGGCGGTAGACCTGAAGGATGCGTACTTTCACGTCTCGATACTTCCTCGACACAGACCCTTCCTGCGGTTCGCATTCAAGGGTCAGGCGTATCAGTACAAAGTCCTCCCTTTCAGCCTGTCCCTGTCTCCTCGTGTCTTTACGAAGATCGCAGAGGCTGCCCTTGCCCCGTTAAGGGAGGTGGGCATTCGCATTCTCAACTATCTCGACGACTGGCTAATCTTAGCTCACTCTCGAGACGTGTTGTGCGCACACAGGGACCTGGTGCTTTCACACCTCAGCCGACTAGGGCTTCGGGTCAACAGGGAAATGAGCAAGCTCCTCCCGGTTCAGAGCATCTCTTTTCTCGGTTTGGAGTTGGACTCAGTCTCCTTGACGGCGCGCCTTACGAACGATCGCGCCCAGTCGGTGCTGGCCTGTTTGAAGGCGTTCAAACAGAAAACAGCGGTTCCACTGAAACTTTTTCAGAGGCTCCTGGGGCATATGGCATCCTCGGCGGTGGCCACCCCGCTCGGGTTGATGCATACGAGGCCGCTTCAGCACTGGCTCCAGACTCGAGTCCCAAGACCGGCATGGCGCCACGGGACACCGCGTGGTCTGTCACCGTCTTTTCAGCCCTTGGACCAACCTCTCGTTTCTACGAGCAGGTGTTCCTCTAGAACTGGTCCCCAGGCGTGTCGTGGTCACGACAGACGCCTCCAAAATGGGCTGGGGTGCCGTTTGTAATGGGCACGCAGCCACCGGCCTCTGGACGGGTCCGCGGCTGCGTTGGCACATCAACTGCCTCGAGTTGTTGGCAATTTTGCTCGCCCTGCGGAGGTTTCGGCCATTGATCCAGGGCAAGCACATGTTAGTTCAGACAGACAACATGACAATGGTAGCATATGTCAACTGCCAAGGTGGTTTGCGCTCTCGTTGTATGTCACAACTCATGTTCTCCTCCTCTGGAGTTAGCAGCACCTCATGTTGCTGCAAGCCACTCACATCCCGGGCAACCTCAACACTACGGCGGACGCGCCGTCACAACAGGTTACCCTCAGGGGAGAGTGGAGACTCCACCTTCAGGTGGTCCAGCTGATTTGGAGTCGATTCAACAGGCACAGGTGCACCTGTTCACCTCCCAAGAATCCTCCTCACTGCCCGCTCTGGTACGCCCTGACCGAGGCCTCCCTCGGCATAAACGTGCTGGCACACAGCTGGCCCCCTGGCATTCGCAATTATGCGTTCCCCCCAGTGAGCCTGCTTGCACAGACCCTGTGCAAGGTCAGGGAGGATGAGGAGAAGGTCGTCCTGGTAAGCACCCTACTGGCCCGCCCAGACGTGGTGCTCGGACCTCACGCTCCTCGCGACAGCTCCCCCCTGGCAAAATTCCCCTGAGGAAGGACCTTCTTTCTCAGGGAAGGGGCACCATCTGGCACCCGTGCCCAGACCTCTGGAATCTCCTTGTCTGGCCCCTGGACGGGGCGTGGAAGACCTAAGCTGTCTCCCACCTGCAATGGTAGACACGATCACTCAGGCTAGGGCTCCCTCTACGAGGTGCCTGTATGCCTTTTAGTGGCGTCTGTTCGCTAAGTGGTGTTCTTCCCGTCGGGAAGACCCCAGAGATGCGCAGTCAGATCAGTGCTTTCCTTCCTGCAAGAGAGGTTGGAAGGGAG
This sequence comes from Myxocyprinus asiaticus, assembly GCF_019703515.2. Taxonomy (NCBI): domain Eukaryota; kingdom Metazoa; phylum Chordata; class Actinopteri; order Cypriniformes; family Catostomidae; genus Myxocyprinus; species Myxocyprinus asiaticus. The sequence goes on along the minus strand of NC_059377.1, from coordinate 37,146,757 downwards.
GCTGTCCCCTTCCACCTTGAAGGTGTACATTGCTGCCATAGCAGCACACCACAACGCAGTCGATGGTAAGTCCTTAGGGAAGCATGATCTGATCATCAGGTTCCTAAGAGGCACCAGGAGGCTGAATCCCTCCATGCCACGCCTCGTTCCCTCAGTGGACCTCTGTAGTTCTTCAGGGTCTACAGAGAGCCTCTTTTGAGCCTTTGCAGTCAGCCGAGCTTAAGGCACTCTCCTTGAAGACTGCCCTCCTGACTGCACTCACTTCCATCAAGAGGGTAGGTGACCTGCAAGCGTTCTCTGTCAGTGAAACGTGCCTGGAGTTCGGTCTAGGTTACTCTCACGTGATCCTGAGACCCTGACCGGGCTATGTGCCCAAGGTTCCCACCACCCCTTTAGGGACTAGGTGGTGAACCTGCAAGTGCTGCCCCAGGAGGAGGCAGACCCAGCCCTGTCGTCGCTGTGTCCGGTGCGTGCTTTACGCATCTATTTGGATCGCACGCAGAGCTTTAGAATCTCTGAGCAGCTCTTTGTCTGCTTTTGGTGCTCAGCGGAAAGGAAGCACTGTCTCCAAGCAGCGGATCGCCCACTGGCTCGTTGACACCATAACTATGGCATATCTTGCCCAAAACATGCCGCCCCCGGTAGGGCTACGAGCTCATTCTACCCGTGGTGTAGCGGCTTCTTGGGCCTTGGCCAGAGGTGCCTCTCTAACAGACATTGGCAGAGCAGTGGGCTGGGCAACATCCAACACCTTTGCAAGGTTCTACAACCTCCGGGTGGAACCGGTTTTGTCCCAGGTAGTGGCACACAACTTAAGCGGATAAGCCCGGGATAGCCGGCCGGGTGTATCGCTTGCACACAGCGCCTTCCACCTCCTTTTGAGCTGAAGACGTGCGCTGTTAATTCCCAGTAGTGTTCACAAAATTTGTTCCCTGGTTGACTTCCTCCGAGCCCTGTGGCAGTCGAGTTTTCGGAGAGACTCGCTGCCGGCCCAGTACACGCGCTAACTAAGAGCCCGGTTCTGGGGTAGGTGCTCCGCATGTGGCGGTTCCCTTAAGGCTAACCCCATGCGATCTATATCTTCCGCTAATTCGTTTCCCTGCTGGCAAACTGCGTCTTCCTTGGGCAGAGCCCCTCTGCCCCAGTCTCCATGTTGTAGTATCTCCTCCCCCATTGGGCAGGATCTACCTTGAAGGCTCTCCACATGGTTGGAAAGACTATGTGATGTATTGTTCCACTTAAATATCCCCCCCCTCTCTTGGGGCGAGGTGTGGTCTCCACGGTGTCCTCCCCTTGGGAGGGACACCCCCCGACTAGACCTGGCGGCCCAGTCGGATAATCCCCCTTCTTTTTTAGGGAGTGGAAAAAGAGAAGGGGAAAAGAGGCCACGACTGGGTTAAGCCTGTCTCTATCTTTGGGTAGTCGACTTGTCCCCAAAAAGGGCCGTTCGACACTCATAACTGTGTCGGGGGAGGTTACGTATCGACCTAGTGTGCTGGCTATGAGGCACACAGCAAGTCTGTCCACCACACACCGCCAGTTCACGTAACACAGTTCAGCCTTGTGGCGTTTTGTATAGGGACCCCTAGTGTCACTACATCGACACCAACGTCGAGTGAGTGACAGATAGGGAACGTCATGGTTACTGGTGTAACCTCCGTTCCCTGATGGAGGGAACGAGACATTGGTCCCTCCTGCCACAACGCTGAACTACCCGCTGAAATGGCCAGACCTTATATCGGCTCCTCAGCGTAAAACCTGAATGAGTGGTTGCATACCAGCTCCTTTTATACCCGTATGTTCGGGGGAGTGGCATGCAAATACCACTCGCCAATTTTCATTGGCCTTTTATCAAAGATCAGAGGTGTCTCAGGCTCCCAAGAGTGACCCCTAGTGTCACTACATCGACACCAACGTCTCATTCCCTCCATCAGGGAACGGAGGTTACACCAGTAACCATGACGTTTTGCCGTGCTTCCTGTTTCCATGGTTACAGCGACTTCTCCGATTAGTGGATCACCTTCAGTATTATGGGTATTTCAACATAGTCTCATGACAACTCGTAATAATTTGTATGAGATGACGAAATCGTAAGATATTGTATGACACTTACAAATAGGTATGGTTTTTTTGATCAACCAGTAAACAAACAGAATTTTCAAATTCATACAATACAACCATTTGTTTTACGAAATAAAGCATCAGTGACCAAATTTGGTAAACAATCTGATTGCATATTTATTTAGACTATGCAATACAAATTACTAATGTATGTCAGTTACCTGTAAACGCTTCCCTCGTCTCCGATGTTTGCTATCTTCCTTAAAGTTCCAAAAAGTTCCAAAAGTTATTTTTTTATTAGGTTTAGGGTTTGTGCAAGGGGGTAGACTTTTTTTTAAAGCTTGGGTTAGGTGTTAAACTTAAGAAAAATCACAATAACATTGTTCATTGGTTTATTTTTCTCTATGGGAGTAAGTCATACATTTTTGTATGAGCCAACTTGTTCAATTTCTTACAATTTTGCCATCTCGTACTATATAGTTCTTCACTGTGCATTTGCCAATTAAACACTATCTTTTTAAAATGAAGTTGAAATAACACTGGCTTTGGCTTCTAAAGAAGCTTATTCTATCCCATAATAATCTCTGACCTCATGGGTAAGTCTTTTAAAAAAGTTTTTACTTTATCGCTAAAAATCAATTTCTGAATGTAGAGAAAAAAATGGGATGTTTACTTACCATTGTGCTTTATAAAGAAGAGCACTTACTGAAAGCCCAAAAAGAGTTCCCTAAGGGCGATATCACAAAGGTATGTGTCTCTGTTTATCCTTCAAACACAGACCTGCTGTAGTAATTAGCTTTACGGTTATCATGGTTGATGAAATAACCAGCTCATCATATTAATCCACACAAAGGACCCTTTGGCAGAGTTAGCGCAAGCCACACATTGCAGTGAGTCACTAGATTTTGCCGTTTGTATGAGTGTGACATTATTGTCAGGAGACTGTTTTGAAAATGGTACTTAAATTGCCGTTTGAAGTGGTAAAATAGGCTTGCGAAGTCATTCAAACTCATTGAAAGGAGAAACGAGACACCTTGTCTGAATGACGGATATTCATGGAATAAGATTCAAAGCTCTTCAAAGCAATGTTTATTTAGTGTACTACTTCAAAGTTAAAGAGATGGGATGGGAACTCTTACTGTGACAGGCTCTGCAGAGTTGGTTTCATAGTAGTTAGCCTCATAGTTGCTGAGCGGCGCGGTTTCTGTGATGGTTGTGGCCTTGTCCTGTGGTTTATTAAGCTGTAGAGACACAAACACATGGGATGGTGAGTTAAACACATACAAGAACCAATTTTGCAGCTTTATCAGTGTAGTTTACTCACATTTACTCACACTCGTGTTCCAAACAAGCATGATGAACACAAAAGGGTCCTTGACAAACAAGGTTGTCCGAGGTGATAAAAATTTGAAATCTTTTTTAAAAACTAGTTTAAAACACATCAAATTTGTAGAAAAGTAATTTTTGTGTCCAAATTTTCAACCAAAAAAATTTAATTTAATGACTTCACAAATGTCATGTGGTGTCACCATCTTCATTCCTCTATATGAAAAAAATGTCAGAATATCTGATTTTTATTTTTTATTTTTTTATTTACTTCACACAAAGTTTTGAAAGGGGTCCTCTCTGGGGTTTTTTCTTCTTTCCCCCCCCCCCACAAAATGGCATCCTACATGTTGGTAACACCACATGACTTTGATTTGGTGTACAAAAGTTTTAAGAATTTCAATTTTTAATGAGAATTTGTTTTGTTTACTGTTTCCGGACAGATACAGCACATTTTTAAAGAAAAAAAAAAAAAAAAAAGGCAACTCACTAACTGAAAACATGTTCATCATAGTATAGGTGTATTCAAGTAGTTTTAAAATAACTTAATAGATCCAGACAAAAAAAAAATTTGTGTCACATCATCAAAAGGGGATGTTAGGTTAAATATTAAGGACTGATAGCTTCATTTACCATTCACTTTCATTGCATGTTTTTTCATACAATGAAAGTGAATGGTGACTGAAACATTCTGCCTAACATCTTCCTTTATATTCCACAGAAGAGAGTCATTGCATGGTAAAGTTACCCTCAATGTAATTAAGTTCACTGAATGAGTGCATATGTGCACAAACACATTCACACACACTTGTGCACCGACACACATAATTAGCTCCACCCACACATTCTACATTCAGCTTCGATCAATACACATTACCCCCATGTTAACCCTTTCCCTCTCGACTGTAGCCCGAGGGGAATATTAGGAATTCTCATTCTCTTCGCTCAGCTAGTTCTTACATATTTGGCAATACGTATTTCAAACGCAGCCCAACACCAACCGAGCAAACAAAAAAATAATTGTTAACAGCTGAAAAATCGTAATTACTCCTTTTTTCAGCAATATTATTTTTTCCGTCCTAATAATAATTTTGTTCTTCAAAGGTTTTAAAAGATCTATTTTATGCTACTTTATGCATGTGTGTTTTCTCTAAGCTCTGTTTTTAATTGCCATGAGTAGCCTGGAGAATTGTACATAATCTCAATCCTCTAAAATAAAGAACCTCAATACATCAAGTTGAAAGAGAATGTCAGATATGCGAGGGTTTGAGAGGTGGCTGATGGGAAAAGCATCCGCTTACCATTTCTGTCGAGCTGCCAGACTTCATCGGGGGAGGAGGCTTGTGTTTGGGGGGGCCTCTAGATAAGACACAGAGGGAGATGTTTAGCTCTAATTGTGCTGCGCCAGCATACCATACCGTGAATGTAAAAATTAAGATGCACTGAGAATGAAAAACTAAAATAGCTTGGATTTTCAAGCCAGGAAGGAAAGAATTGGATGTTGAACAAGAATGTGTGATTGTGTGTGTGCTTTCACACTTACTCTCCGTTTTCGACACTCTGACGTCGTTTGTGGAACATGGCCACACCGGCACCGATTAAACACAAAATTATTATGGCAGCAATTAACCCTCCAATAACTGGCCCAGCCGAGACGTGTTTTGGTACAGGTTGATCTAAAGAAACAAAGAAGAGGCAAAAATTGTTTTAATATCTATTACATACTGTATATGTATTTGTGTTCATTTTCAAATACAAAGACAAAAGACATAATCAATATGCATGTACTCGTGTACATGAATTATACTATACAGAGGAATTTCAATACATTCACTAACCTTACCATAACTCCAAGTGACAAATTCAGCTATGTAACAACGAGTGGTTTGTCAGTTACTCAAAAAAGTATCCCACTACAAATGATCAATTACTTCTATAAATTTAAATCAGATTACTTTACTGATTTACCTTAATTGAAAGTAATTATAATTTGATTAGAGGAGTTTAAAATATAAAGCTTTACGCAAATGTTTGACTTCAAAAGTAATTTGATTACCAATACAGTTAGTAATTACTTTGTAATCAGATTACACCCAACACTGGTAACAACTGACAAAAAATTGTAGCAGATGACCAGATATCATATGCATATTGGATTTAGAACCACAGTGGCCCAATTGAATGCAAAAACATACATTTTTATTAGAGCTGTCAAAATTAATGCGGTAACACATGCAATTAATTTAAAAAGTTTAACGCATTTATTTTTCTTAATCGTGATGAACACATTTACCATTAATAAAGCATAAACCAGCAAACATACTAGTAGTACTAGGGCGGAACCTTTGCGATGTGTCAATGTGTCTGCCCGGAGTCATTACACAGACGCACACACCACAACACACGCACACACACACACACACACACACACAACAGCGATGTGAAAGGACATCTTAACGCTATTTGTATGTACAAAACAAGCCCAGATGGGACTTGTGACAGAAAGCAAGTACTTTGCAGTCTGTGTAAGGTGCAATTTAATTATCACAGAAGCAGTCAAATTTTAACTATCAGGAAAATGCAGAATAAGACGTTGTCTGTAACGCTTTTCATGTGGAGTTTAAAGTGGCGCTTGACGCAAAGTATAGGTCTCTGCAGAACAATAATGGGTGTTTTCCAATCTGTGGGCATTTCCAAACTGTAATGTGTGTTTCTAAACTATCCAATGGAAGTAGGGAATCTCAATGGTTTGAAAACGCCCACTGATTGAGAAAAGCCCATTTTTTTCTGCAGAGACATAAGTCTCCTTGATGCTGGCACTGACACCCTCATGCGAATCATGAACGTGCTTTTCGATTGCTATAGTAAAGCGGATAGCCACAGTCTGCCGGAAGATTAATACTGTGGAGGATGAGAGTTTAAGAGATTTAATGCCCATTGCAATAAATATGCAACCTATGTGGGGACTAGTTCTTTCAATTAGTCAAACTCCCACTTAGATTTTGGGAAACGTTTAATGTTACTTGAATTGGTGCTATTTTAGTGCATTTCTATCTTTATACTGTGGAAGGCTTTGTTTGGAAAATGTTAATAAAGCATTATATTGTTACATATTGTTTTGCTTTCTTTCCTAAAAAGGAAATAAATGCCTTTTGACAAGAAAAAAAGTATATATATATAGGGAGTTAAATTTCAGCACTTTAACTATGAAAAATTATGCTAACTGCAATTAAAAAATTTAATTGACTGACAGCACTCATTTTTATATACTTTTTCTGTTTCCATGCATGCAAAAATATCCAATCTGTGCCAGATATTGGTGGGGGAAAAATTGGAACTGGTAGACAGTGTAGATGCAGCAAATAGTCAGTGGATTAGCTGTGTAAGTACTGTACATTATAGTTGTTTCTCAGTTTCACTATTTGACACCGTTGTGATGTCCACTATTAGCGCTCCACTCCACTAATCTGGTTCGAGAACTAATATCCCACAGCTTCTTATCTTTCCCTTTGCAGTCAGACATTTAATGCCAAAGTGATAAGGTTCTTTATAGTGTGGCTCATTTTGATGAGGTATTCACAGGCAAAGCTTGCTAAGACTTGCTGCTGGGTTGGGTGTGCTAAAATTAGTAAGCCCCTTTGCTCTCAGAGCCACTGATGATGGGGGTGAGAGAGATGGGGCGAAACAGAAAGAGAAAGAGAGACGGGATTGCCAGCACTGAAAATTCTCAATACTTTATCCATTGTCATGCCAATAAAACACTCTTGAAATAAGATATGAGGCTGCCAAAGAGGGAAAGATGCTGTATATAGACTACAGGAGAGAGCAAACAATACTGAATAAAAGTGGATTCCTCATGTATGTTCTGAGGAAATTACACAATGCAGTTCCGGTGCTGCCCAGTAGGAGCAGCAGTTGCCATTTTGAAGATTCCTAATTCTGTTTGATCTGCACACACACAATGGTGATCTTTCTGTGAATTTAAGCTTTATTTCGAGGGATCAGATTAACCCTCTTTCCAGTTGTTGTAAAGACTCAGATGTGCTCAAAACACACTGACACATTTAACATGTAGTCACAAATACATTTACAATATATATAAAAAACAAATTGAGATTCTTGGGCAGTGAGCCACAGTAATGCATTAAAGATTGTCTAACATAATATTGGACACCCCACACCCATCTTTCAACAACAACACTGAGGTGGTGAGATCAGATGTAGAGAAGAAGGAACATTAAAAAAGGGTGCCTTTATTTGATAAAAGCTGATAACCACACAACATGGGTTGTCTTGCTGCGTCACATTTGTTTTTCCTGCAGTGGATATTAAACAAGAGAATTTGTTATCGTCGATGTTATCTAGAGCGAGCAAGGGAAAAAGAGAAACAGAGGAATAAAAGAAAAGAGAGAGTTTTGCCTAATGCGTTTGCATATATCAGTGGGGTTTATCGCATAGATTAGAAACTTCATCTAAAAAACATGTCTAAACAAAGAGCCGTTGCATTTCCTACAATCTCCACAATACATTTGTTAGTGAACACTGTTCTTCAAATCATCTGTATACATTTCAAATTAGCTACTATTTCTTTGCAAATTTCCTCTGATGGTGGGTAGTCACCAAGCGTTAGCAATACATATATTGGCTCTTGTTAATTTCCATTGAAACTGTCATTGTCAAGTCATTGCTCATGTTGCTGAGTATGTTTCTTTGTTTGTTTGCTTGATTGTGTGTGTGTGTGTGGGGGTGGGGGGGGGACTTCAGAAATCCTTGAGTACAGTATATAATCCATATTGCAATTCAATTAGAATGAAGACTCTAAGGGGAATAGACCAGCACATTTCTGTCAAAATCGCTGATTTTGAGTCGCAGCTTATGCTGCTGTGATTGTTTGTCTGAGTAGTGTCTCTCAGCAAACGACTTGCAATTAAATGAGAAACGCTGAGTGTGGGGGAGGAACTTTGAAAAATCCTTGAATGTTTAATCAGTATTGTGCAACAGTCTGGTTCTGAAACTAAAAATCCCATTCATTTTCTTCAAAGGGGAATTAATTTTTAACTATAACTTATAAACCTTTAAAGACAGACCTAAATGAATGTCATATGCTTCTGTTTAAGCCATCAGTCTGCATTATTTCAACTTAATTTCTTAAAAAATTGTGTTTAATACCAAGCAAAATTTCTGGTGAAGAACTACACTACCCATGATCCTGACAAGAAAAAATCCACCAATCAGAGAATCACGGCCAAAAAAGCATGCCAAATAGGCTTTGCAGAGACCACCCACCCACAAGACATACTATGAATCAATCGAGTTGGTCTTTCTACGTGCTCAATCTACTTATTTGTATATCTTTTTTATTTTTGTCTTTTTTTTTTTTTTTTTTTTTTGTACAATTTTCAAATAATATTTTGCTTAAAATCAAAGTTTGTAATGTTGTGATTCACCTTGGAGCTGGTTGGTTTCCTTCATGGCTTGGAACTCTTTTGTGAAGGATTTTATGAAATTCCTATGGGAAAAAAATGAATGGGAAAAATACGGAACCAAGACGGCTGAAAAAGTGGCCTCTATTTCTATTGGATGTAAAATTTCTGTTGAAAATGCTGAAATGCCATCATACCTTGTGATGCTGTTTGTTTAATTTATGCAGAGTCTTGAAAACAAACAACTTGCAATTAAATGAGAAATGTCGAGGATTGGGGAACAGTTTACCAAAATATTTTAAGTGGATCATCATTGCAATTTTATTAGAGCAAAGACTAAGAAAAAAAATACACTAGAACCAGCAAGTTTCTGTCAAAACTGATGATGTTGAGTTTTAGCTCGTGCTGTTGTATGTTTGTTTGTTTGAGTAGAAGCAAAGTCCCTTCAAGGAAAGTCAATCCACTTGGCGGCCATTTTGGAACGCTCCCAGGCAGGCTGGGCAGCGGCATAAAAGTACACTATCAACTTACTTGAATGGGGAGAGACTGGAATCTCCAAAACGGTTGGCCAAGATTACGATCAAAGAACATATTTTAATTTAGCAGTTAAATCTGACAAAAATGGTATCATAAATTGTACTTGTTTAGCTCAGGTCGCACTTAAAAAACAAATTTTTTCAGGCTGGTTCAGCTAATGCGCATGCACGTTCTCGAGTTGATTGAAAGCTGGTTGACTCTTTTACCTGTAAGGCGGGACTTCCTTTTCTGCAAACTTGCCGCAAATTGTCCATTGTTGCCAAAGGTTTGCTGCAGGTTCACCACTACTGGTGAAGAGCTGCAAACTTCTGGCAAACATTTACAGCAAATCACAAGCTCATTTTCATGTGAAAATAATAAGTGGCAAATTTGTGGCAAGTTTTTTGGGAAGTTTGCGGCTAGTTTGCCAGAACTCTGAATTTTTTGTAAGGGCTGGTAGAAGTCTCCCAACACATGACTTGAAATTAAATAACAAATGTTGAGGATGGGGGAGGAATTTTGCATAAATCTGAGAATGGATCATTACTGCAATTTTATTAGACTGTAGGGGAAAATGTTTGAATTGTTGAAAAATGTCTGATGGGAGATGACCAGTGGCGATTTCTCAGGGCCAGCAAAGCCTTCTCTGCTGGCCTAACATGCCAAATAAATAAAGATTTTTCATCCTTTCATTCTCAATCACCTTTTTGCCTATGTATTTTTAATTGCTTTCCACTCTTAATCTACAAACAAACAGAGAAAAATGAAAAGTTTATCCAGTCAGAATTTATTCCTTGATGCTTACAAGCAAAGTGTGACAACTGTTTCACAAATCACATGCCCAAAGCAGCGCGTAAGTTTGAGCTCCACCACCTCAAGCCTTCATTTCTACAGAATCCCTCAACAGTGCAAATAAATGAGCAACTAAAGTCAGATTGTCAGATTAATCAGCCAATCAGATTGATTTATTTGTTCTTTGTGGGTGTGATCTTTAGGATATGTCCTGGTCGAGGCCTTCGAGCTGGCCTTGAGTGACGCAATCACACTTTAAGTGATGTACGTAATTCAAGAGCGAAAAGCGCGAGATCTTGCTGATGAGTCGGCTGTCATCACTGCTGGTATTGCCATTGAGAAAGAGATCCTTATGGATTTAAAAACACGATGTTCTGCATGACTGCGTGATTGCTTAATTTATTAAACAGGAAAGGAGGACTGATTTTCACTTCAAGTAAATTGGTAAGTGCTTTTTGCATTGTTATAGCAACATCAGGAGTTTTCTAAGTGTAAATTAGGCTGCTTGAGCATTCAGTGTCGGATCAAGTTTTGAAAAGTAGTGCTGCATTCCATTCAACTCGGAAAGTCAGATTTTACAACTTCTTACTAGGAAAATTGCAATGGAATGCATCTTGAAGTCAGAATTACAACTTGTAGGCTCGTGCAGAAATTCTCAACTCCAATTGCGCCGAGATGCATGAGCATGATGTCACACAAACATGTCGACACTCAGGGAGATATACAAAGTAAGTGATAAACATTCACTTTATTAAGTAATATTGATAAATGACGTTGTTTCCACATTACATGATATTTAACTTGTTTAACTAATGCCTGCAGAAACAGGTGTATAAAACATTATAATCTCTTTTGATAATCGTACACCTGAAGCACAGATGCTAGTGCTGCAGCATTGTTTATCAGTTGGGTTGCTAGGAGACATCTCTAATGAGAGTCAAACCCCTGCTAAGCTAACAGGAGCGTTGCAGTTCTGAATATCGTGGAATGGAATGCATTTATGGTCGGAGATATCAAGTAGGAATATCCCTCATCCAACTTGATTGGAACGCAGCATAACTGTGTACCCTGACGAAATGAAATTTATTGCAAGCAACATTTAAATCGCAAATATTATTAGATATATTTTTCCAGGTATTATAGAGCTCCTTGGTAGATTCATATGAAAAATTATGATTTTTGAATGTCTGTTTGGGAGACGTTCATTTCACAAAACAGTCATGCTACAGTTAAAATTAGACTTGCTTGAGCATTAAGTGTCGTTTCAAGTTCTGGCTTTCGTACGTGGACGTGTTTTTAAAATGTAACTTGGTATTACCAGTTAGCTGCGACATAATGTATGATGCCCAAATCATTCATTGTGGAACTGTGTTTTCTTAATGGCATGAATCACACTGAAGGCCTAGACTTTAAATGCACGGCCCGCCACTGGAGATGACACTTGTCAGTAACACAATGGGGGTTGCTCTCAGGGTACTAGAACATTCACAACCTGTCGAGTTCCCATGTGATCATGTTAGTTTGTTTGAGTAGAAGTCTCTCAACAAACGACTTGCAATTAAATGAGAAATTTACTTTCAATTAAGGTACAAATAAAAAAATTGACTGAGAACAACAATAACCCACAATTTCATATGAATCAATTATTATAAGAAGAAAGTAGGAATGTTGAAGAGGAGGAAGACAAATGGAGCGAGAGAAGAGAATGCAATGCAAAGAAATGGACAGAGGTAGATGTTTTTTTAATAGTCCGTTGATATTCGGGAAAATGATTTACAGAGAAAACGTAAAGAGATGTGCCAGAAAGTACAGTATGAGAACAAAATTCCACTTTGCACTACATCAGTGGAATGGGCAAATGACAAAACTGTGATTTCTCTTCCTGCCTTTTCTTAATAATTCAAAACAATTCAACACCTTTATGTTCCTGCTATTTTTCCCCTTTCGCAAACAGGCCTCCTTGTGATTTCGCCCAAGGCCACCAGACCCTTCTTGTGTAGGAGGAAATTAAAACACACACACACACACACACACACACAAGTGTAAGAGGTGGGTGGACACTTCGGAGGGACTGACAAAAGACTCATTGTTGAAATAATAATAATTATCAGCAGCAGCCTGACTTCTGATTCATCCCATTATCGCCCATATTCTTTCACCATTCCACCACTATACTTAGCCTCCAGACTTAGAAAGAGAGAGAGAACTAGAGAGAGAGAGGTTATACTGTGCTGAGCTGCTCTTAAAAGCTTTATAAAGATCATGATAATTGAGACGTGCAGTCTGAAATCTGCCCGCATGCAGAAAAACAGCCCTACTCAGTCCACTGCGGCTGCTTCTTAATGCCACAAAGAGGATTACATGTACACGCACACACTCACACTATAAGTTTTTTTTGCAAACCCCTGTCCCTATTTGTGTGATCTGGTAAGTTCCCGCTATTTACACAAATCCAATTTGCATACTCATCTCTGATAGGTTCCTGCTCTTACAGGTGATGCTTTGATTGGCTGTGTGCTTCATGACTGGCTTTGTTCGTCACCTGGCTACTTAGCGACTGGTGTTTATAAACAAATAGTTAATAGGACAAAAATACGTAGCTAAAAACAGTTGGAGAGTATGTTTGAGAGTTTAAAATGGTGGTGTGGCAGACAAGCATCTCGTTCATCTGGAAAGGAGGAAGCAGGAACCGGATTAACAATCAAAAAGACTTTAATTCAACATAAAACACTGAACTGAAACATAAAAGCGCACACACAATTACTGCTGCATGCATGCATCTCTTTCTCTCTCTCTCTCTCTCTCGTCCCCGGGTCCTCCTTTTATCTCTCTCCCGCTGATTGGGCAACTCAGTGCCGGCCGTGAATCCTCTCGGCCCGGCCACGCCATCCTCCTCGTCACAGGTGACTTACATTTGAGACACATTTTCTTTGTCATTTCTGACAGGGAGAAAGTCGAGGAATGTTCTCTTGCGAGGAGCTGAATATTTTGTCGTACAATTCGCTCCATATTTGATCCATCTGCTACCCTACTCAACAGATTAAAGGCACGTCTACTATGTGGTGTCCCTGCAAAAAATCTCTCCATTACTTTCTTACTTTTTCTTTCTCGCACTCATACACATTTAAATGTGTTCCTTTCTCTTTAAATAAAACAGTGGGATTAATTCTTTTCCATTATAGCCGGGTAAAAAGAACCAAATGAATGGGAAAAAAGCTCTCACAATTCAAACTAAAATCAGTTTTATACAGGCCAGTCACTCTAAATTGCCATCATTGAGTTGGATGAATGAAAAACACGTAGCGCAGGAATGGATTCAAACGCATTTTGGTTCAAGACCCATTTTGGCCAAAAAACGCTTTGTCTCACAAGGTCAGGTCTGTTCTCCAACTGTTTGGATGCATTTAGGTAAACCAGAATTGTAAAGACTCCTTGTTCAGGCTAAATGTCAGGTAACGGCGACTGGAATGATTATTATTTAAAAAACAAAGTTTGCAAAGAGTTTAAACATACATAAGATTATATCCTTGTTTGTGTTTGGGTCAGCGGTGGGGCTGATCTAGCACCCTAAAGACCGAAGATACATTTTAAAGAAATAGTTTGCTCAAAAATGAAAATTTGGTCATCATTTACTTGCATTAAGCCGCATGTTAAAGGCCAAAACACTCTACGCAAATAGGTGAACACTGGCACTTCTAGGTATGCAATTTGGTGGTGTTGATTTCCAAAACTTGTCAGACCACAATTCACAACACAAAGCAAGTACGCATTGCAGTCTCAACATTAGTATGAACTGTCCGTTTCTACAGTGAGTTTTCTCTTTCATGTCAACTACAGTCATGGAGGAGCAACAGTTTGAAGAGAATATTACTGAGCAAGAAAGTTAAAGTCAGTATGCAGTCAGTAAACAGTATGTTTGGAGGGCAAGGTGTTGCAGGAAGGTAAATTGGTGTCTAAGTCTGACGGAAGTTCCAGAACAGCTAACATCACTTTCAGCACCTTTAATGGCATGTACTTTTGTAACTTTTTGTAACTCTATCACCCCCATGAGTACTGAGGTTTGTTACCGCCACAGAAAAGCAAAACCGCACTTTAAGCATGTTCAATCGGACTGCACGTTAGCAATACACTGGCCAAGTGCTTGCATTTTTTACCTGTACTTGCGTAAATATGTTTCTGGCCAGATGGTGCATTCAAGTCCTACTGGGAAGTTTGTTCGTATTAATCGCAGATTTTGAAAGTGCTGAAATTTGACTATATATACACTTCTTTTCCTGTCAAAATGCATAGATGCATTTCCTTCGTAGGAAAGAAAACAAAACTATGTAACAATAATGCTTTATTATAGCATTTTTTGTTTCTGTGTTTTCGTGATAAAATGTCAGAATCTAGTGTCAAATCGGTAAATGCGTTAATCGAGATTAAGAAAAATGAACGTGTTAAACATTTTTAATTAATCGCATGCGTTAACATATTAATTTTGACAGCTCTAATACAAACTTAACTGTACAGCCAAAATCCTCATGTAAAACTTAATTATTACAAATAACAATTTGCTTCCGCCATGATTCTTTTTTTGGGGGGGGGGATTTTTCCCCTTTTTCTCCCAATTTGGAATGCCCAATTCCCAATGTGCTCTAAGTCCTTGTGGTCGCATAGTGATTTGCCTCAGTCCGGGTGGTGGAGGATGAATCCCAGTTGCCTCTGTGTCTGAGACAGTCAATCTGTGCATCTTATCATGTGGCTTGTTGAGCGCATTGCCACGGAGAAATAGTGCGTGTGGAGGCTTCACGCCATCCACCACGGCAACCACGCTCAACTCACCATGCGCCCCACTGAGAACAAACCACATTATAGTGACCATGAGGACGTTACCCCATGTGACTCTACCCTCCCTAGCAAACGGGCCAATTTGGTTGCTTACGAGACCTGGCTGGAGTCACTCAGTACGCCCTGGGATTCGAACTAGCAAACTAGCGAGCTCCAGGGGTGGTAACCAGTGTATTTTACCACTGAGCTACCCAGGCCCCCCTTGCTTCTGCCATGATTCTTAAATCAACACACCCCCAACTCGGAAAGTCATGGCTTGAAGATAATCCAAAGTTTCCCACTCATTATTACGACTTTGTGGTGCCATTCATGTATGCTTAACTCGTAATTATGACTATTCCGACATGACTTAAATGCACTGTAAGACATACGATAGCTTTGTGTGAGAGACCGAAATTAACTATAACTCCACCTCAACTCTCAAATCTAATTTGTGTTAAGGTATTCATATATGGCGCGTGACAACACGTGCAATGCTTAACGTCAGTGATGTCAGACGCTATTAGTTGTCATGCCTCATAACTTTACGTGACGTGTCACTTTGACTATGTAGTGATGCAAATGAGATTTGAGAGCTACTACAGAGGGCAACATTTTCAGTGATAATGACTAGAATTCCACCTGTTCCTCACAAAAAGTCCTCTTATAGACTACTTTCATGGTGCTTCTTTATTCATTTAGGAGTTTGAAAACATCTGTTCCCTTCACATTTATTGTATGAAAAAGAGCACCCAGGGACATTTTGCTAAACTTAAGCTTTGCCAAAATATGCTTTTTTCTTACAAAGTCAGATCTGTTCTCCAACAGTTTTGGCTGGATTTAGGTAAACCACAACCATATGCTGTGGTCGGATTTCATTGTGAAAGTCATGGTGACAGGAATGGTTATTATTAAAGAGGAGTTTGCAGAGAGCTTTAATAAGAGATCATATCTTGGTTTGTCTTTGACTCCTGTGTGTTTGTGTCCGTCTCAGCTGTGGGACTAGCTAGATGGTGTCTTACCTCCCTGATGGAGTGGTTACCTGGATACTGCATGCATAAATAATTGGGCCTGACACAAGCGAGGGAGTGTGTGTGTGTGTGTGTGTGTTTGCTGCCCAGACTCATGTGGAGTTTCAAAACACCTACATGGCTGGTAGCAAAACAGTGTTCTTTTTTCTCTTTTTTTGCTATGAATGAATAAAACAAAACCTTCTTGACTTGCACTTAGGTTGTTCTCTCATGTCTCACATGCTCTCTGTATGATAGTGGCAGTTAATGGTATATTTTGCAATTCCTTTTGTTTTGCCTTAAACTCACCTGTTAAACATTACTCTTCTAGACAAACCTCTCTAAAAATATAGCTGCCAAAAAGCAGCAATTTTTACCTGCTGGACGATAACATGGGTGAAAAAAAAAATGCCATAGACTTACATTTAAAGAGAGAACTAAACTAGGGACTAGAATAACACAGAGACCTGGGGGACCTTTGACTTGGGCCAGCAGAAACCACCCAGAACATCCTAGCAACACTCTAGCAACCACCTAGAAACATGCTAAAACACTCAGAAACTATATAACTATAACACTTAAAAACTACAGTGCATCTGGAAAGTATTCACAGCGCTTCACTTTTTCCACAATTTGTTATGTTACAGCCTTATTCCAAAATGGATTAAATTCATTATTTTCCTCAAAATTCTACAAACAATACCCCATAATGACAACGTGAAAGAAGTTTCTTTGAAATCTTTGCAAATTTATAAAAATAAAAAAAAATAAATAAAAATAAAATAATAATATCACATGTACATAAGTATTCACAGTCTTTGCTCAATACTTTGTTGAAGCACCTTTGGCACCAATTACAGCCTCAAGTCTTTTTGAGTATGATGCTACAAGCTTGGCACACCTATTTTTGGGCAGTTTCTCCCATGCTTCTTTGCAGGACCTCTCAAGCTCCATCAGGTTGGATGGGGAGCGTCAGTGCACAGCCATTTTCAGATCTCTCCAGAGATGTTCAATCGGGTTCAAGTCTGGGCTCTGGCTGGGCCACTCAAAGACATTCACAGAGTTGTCCCGTAGTCACTCCTTTGTTATCTTGGCTGTGTGCTTGGGGTCGTTGTCCTGTTGGAAGATGAACCTTTGCCCCAGTCTGAGGTCCAGAGCGCTCTGGAGCAGGTTTTCATCAAGGATGTCTCTGTACATTGCTGCATTCATCTTTCCCTCGATCCTGACTAGTCTCCCAGTTCCTGCCGCTGAAAAACATCCCCACAGCATGATGCTGCCACCACCATGCTTCACTGTAGGGATGGTATTGGCCAGGTGATGAGCGGTGCCTGGTTTCCTCCAGACATGACGCTTGCCATTCAAGCCAAAGAGTTCAATCTTTGTTTCATCAGACCAGAGAATTCTGTTTCTCATGGTCTGAGAGTCCTCCAGGCGGGCTGTCATGTGCCTTTTACTGAGGAGTGGCTTCCGTCTGGCCACTCTACCATACAGGCCTGATTGGTGGAGTGCTGCAGAGATGGTTGTTCTTCTGGAAGGTTCTCCTCTCTCCACAGAGAAACGCTGGAGCTCTGTCAGAGTGACCATCGGGTTCTTGGTCACCTCCATGTCTAAGGCCCTTCTCCCCGGTCGCTCAGTTTGGCCGGTGCGGCCAGCTCTAGGAAGAGTCCTGGTGGTTCCAAACTTCTTCCATTTACGGATGATGGAGGCCACTGTGCTCATTGGGACCTTCAATGCTGCAGAAATTATTCTGTACCCTTCCCCAGATCTGTGCCTCGATACAATCCTGTCTCGGAGGTCTACAGACAATTCCTTGGACTTCATGGCTTGGTTTGTGCTCTGACATGCACTGTTAACTGTGGGACCTTATATAGACAGGTGTGTGCCTTTCCAAATCATGTCCAATCAACTGAATTTACCACAGGTGGACTCCAATCAAGTTGTAGAAACATCTCAAGGATGATCAGTGGAAACACCTGAGCTCAATTTTGAGTGACATGGCAAAGGCTGTCAGAATCAAGCTCATTATTGATTAAGTGAAGGCAATTACAGAGGCTGCTAAAACCCATCTGAATTTATGCCAAAATGTATGTACATGTGATTTTTTTCATTTTTTATTTTTAATACATTTGCAAAGATTTCAAACAAACTTCTTTCATGTTGTCATTATGGGGTATTGTTTGTAGAATTTTGAGGAAAATAATGAATTTAATCCATTTTGGAATAAGGCTGTAACATAACAAAATGTGGAAAAAGTGAAGCGCTGTGAATACTTTCTGGATGCACTGTATATCATAATGCCCTGACAACTACTCACAAACTCCTAGCATTTTGTCGGCAATTTTTTCACGGCAAGCAACACTCACGTCTTCTATTAGAAATTTTGGCATAAATTCAAATGGGTTTTAGCAGCCTCTGTAATTGCCTTCACTTAATCAATAATGAGCTTGATTCTGAGGTTACGTTTCCCTCTAAGATCATTTTTTTTCCTCCATTGACTTTAGGGAGTAGGGTTACTAAAATATGCATTTCTCTTCACTGTATTACATAATTTACAACTTGCTTTAAAACTAAATTTTGGTGCCACTCTGTGGACATTTCACCCAGAAACTGGAGGTCACACATGCCCATTCGTTCAACAACACTTTCAGCTTTAGCCACTGGGGGCAGTGATGAACTTTCGACCTACTCTCGCCGAATTTACAGTCTGATCAGGCTTCTAATGATTCAGAATATAGCCGATAAGTTGAATGACAGAACTTTTATGATACTATTTTGTAAAGTTACATTACAAAAAGCTAGATGCAGTGCAACGAATAGAGTAAGAATAGAGTGCATGTGTCTCAAGACACAAAAGTTATTTTAACTTGACATGGCGTATATAAAAATGCAGCACTCTTGCACAAGACACTGAAAAAAAAAACAGAGAGAAGCAGCGCAGTGGCCTAAAACGTCCCTCTAGTGCATGATTACCTTAAACACTATTTTAAAAAACAGTGCAGATGGATGAAAAAAAAAAAGTTTACTGCCCCTTATTGTGCTTTTGTTTTTGTCTGTCCGCTTTCACTTTCATTGAAGGAAACTCCAAAGTATGCAGTAATGGAGAGCGTTTTCGAAATGCTCTGTTTTTGATGGAGGAAAACGGCGTTCTAGTGTGGATGTGAGGCGTAAACATAGAAAAATCTATGCGTCTTCAACTAAAATGTATTAGTGTGGACATGGCCTAAACGTCTCATTTTGTGTTCCACAGAAGAAAGGAATTCATACAAGTTTGGAACGACATGAGGGTGAGTAAATTAAAGAATTTTTATTTTCAGTGTGAAAGTATCATGAAAGCATCAAAAATGATGTTCAGTGCCTTGAGCTGGTTTTCTCCATATTGACAGTACGAGTTGTGTAGTTCTGTGTGGAGTATTTCTAGACTTTCCCATCATTCTGAGTCTAAGCTAATCTCCTCTGATCCTGCAACTGGCCACGTACATTTGAACTGCATGTGGATTACTACGAATGACAGCAACACTCTCTGTCTATGTGTGTGTGTGCGTGTATGCAGACAAGCTTTAAGGGCTGCACATCTCAACTTATAGGACCCCCTCTATGCAGCATCATGTATTTTTCGCTGTCTTCCTCTCTCTCTCTCTCTCTCTCTCTCTCTCTCTCTCTCTCTCTCTGTAGGAGAACAATCTGCTCACTGTCAGTCTGCATTTGTCGGTTTGACTCTGCGGGGGCCCCCCAGCCCCCTCTTTTCTTCTCTCTCCATCACTCACTCTGTAAGAGACCTATATATCCGGCCTTCGCTCTCCAATATCCTTGAAATCCCTCAATCATCCATTCCTCAACATATGCTGCCCTTTAATGTATATCATGTGCTGGATACGCTTGGTGTATTTTATGATATGTGAAGGTTTACTCTGGCCTTGTGGTCTTTGAATACATCTTAAGTCGACTGTAGTACATTGTGTAAAGCCCATCTCGATATCTGTACACTCTTGTCAGTCGCTATGCTATTTAATTCTTAACCACTGGGATCCAGAAGTCTAGAAAGCACCCAGGGTCTTCCATTTGTGTTTTCTGTACTCTCAACTATTCATGAGGCACTCTGATCTGCCCTCCTTACCACATCTCCTGTTGTTCATTTGCTGTGTTCCATATAGTCATCCAACGCTCCTCTTTCCACTGTTTTGTTTTATATTTAAAGGAATAGACCAGAATTCACCAAGAAATTAAAATTCAGACATTATTTACTCATCCTCATTTTGTTCCAAAATGGTATGCTTTTATTTGTTCTGTATAATACTCAAGTAGACATTTTTAAACAATCTTTACGCAACTTTTTCCATACAATGACAGTCTATAGTGATCTCATTTGTTAAGCTCCAAAGAAACCCAATAAAAGTTGTCTATACCAGGGGTATTCAAACTTTTTGATGCAAAGGACCCCCAAATTTGACAATCCCTACAAGGGACCCCCTTTCTAATATGTTAAGGCAGCTATATATTTGTAAGTGAATGTATATTCATGTATTAAGACCAGTTTTTACTGTGCAAGCAGTAAGCATGAAATTATACAAGGAGTACAGTACATGAGATACTATAAAGACAGCATGTTTGCAAAAATAAAAAGATGTTTATATTGTCAAAGCAAATTTTTTTTTTAATATAAGTGATTTATAAAATTATAAGCTTCACATTTTTGCCTTTAACCCCTACAAAAAGTGGCCCCATCAGTGGCGGTTCTGGCTTCCTTGGCGCCCTAGGTGAGATCTGACATGGCGCCCCCCCTTATCAACAAAATGTTGTATTACTTTTTTTATTCACTTTTTATTACAGAACTATGCTTTAACACACAAAATAAATAAAAGGGATAGGCTGCCCAAAAATGAAAATTCTCTCATCATTTACTCACTCTCATGATACCCTAGATGTGTATGAATTTGTTCTTTTTGCTGAACACAAGTGAAAGTGTTTAGAAGAATATCTCAGCTTTGTAGGTCCATTCAATGCAAGTGAATGTTGGCCAGAACTTTGAAGCTTCAAAAAGCACATTAAGGCAGCATAAAAGTCATCCATAAGACTCCAGTGGTCTTCAGAAGTGACATGATAGGTGTAAGTGAGAAACAGATAAATATTTAAGTCCTTTTTTTTACTCTAAATCTTCACTTTCACATCTGAAAGTCACATGTGATGACTGTTTAGTTTCACATTCACATCTGAAGATTTAAAATAAAAAGGGACTTAAATAGTAATCTCACTCATGAATGTGAATGTTTCTCACCCACACCTATCATATCACTTCTGAAGATATGGATTTAACCACTGGAGTCATATGGATTGCTTTTATGCTGCCTTTATATGGTTTTTGGAGCTTCAAAGTTCTGGCCAACAGCATATTATGGACCTACAGAGCTGAGATATTCTTCTAACAACATTTTTATTTGTCTTCTGCAAAAGAAAAAAAGCCATGTTTCTGGAATGGCATGACTGTGAATAAATTATGAGAGAATTTTAATTTTTTGGTGAACTGTCCCTTGAAATAAAAATAACTAGACAATCTATATTGAAATGAACTATATACAGTGTGTGTATATATATATATATATATATATATATGTAAAATTGGCAATTCATATTAACATGTACATTGTGCATACATTACTTAAATTGCTCAATTACATTTTAGAGTCAATGAAGAAAATGGTAGAATACTTACAGATTGCTGCTTGTGCTATTACAACTAATTCCTAATTTAAAATGTAACCCTGCCCTTCTAGTTTTTATTGATGCAAAATCATCAATGAATTTGTCATATCTGCCCAGCAATCACACAGTTGATACATAGGCTATTTTCTCAAGATCACTGAAGTGATCCTGTGTCATGGTGTACCTATACTGTTGATCATGGTTATCTTATGTTTGTTCAGAATGAAAGAATGCATTGTGAACATCCACAATCCTATCCATATAGAGCCTTCAAGGCTGATAGGCCTGTCAGGAACAACGCGCATTTCACAATCGCGATCTTGAGAGCTTTGTGCGGGGGTGGGGTGGCACGATTTGGGGCACCTCTCTCCCATCGCAATCTTGCGAGCTCGGGGCGGGGTGGCACAATTTGGGGTATCATTCTCCCATCGCGAGCCAAGGGCTGGGCGGCACAATTCAGGGCACCTTTCTCCCATCACGATCAGGTACCTTGTCCTGCCGCCCCGGAGTGCGTTGCCGCCCTAGGCGCCTGCCAATATCGCCTATGCCAGGATCTGCTAGTGGACCCCATTCACTTCCATTGTAAGTGCCTCACTGTAACCTTGATTTTTGCCAAAGCAGCTTTAGAAAAAAATATTAACTTGCAATCCCAAGTGAGTAAGCTAAAGGTGAAAGCGGTGAAACTAAAGAAAAAAAAAAGGCACAAGCTGTAGTGAAGGGGAAGATTTCCAGTGAGTAATGATTTAAATTTCAATCAGTTCCTCATACAACACTATTGTATGGCTTTGGAACACTTATATATATATATATATATATATTGATATATGTTTATTGCATGGACAATGGACTTCTTTTATTGTGCATTTATAGTATTTTTGTCCTTTTTGGAGTTTGACAGACATAAGCTATTGTTGTATTGAAAGAACTGTGTAAAAATCTTTACATCTATTTCGTACAGAAAAAATACAGCATACAGGTTTGGAACAACATGAGTGTGAGTAAATAATGACAGAATTTTATTTTTTGGGTGAATTATCTTCACTGCTCACCTCTGCACTTTTCCTCCTTTTTTTCAACTCATTCTTTCCATCTTTTCATCTTTTATACAGTAAAGCGACGCTGCCACCCGTCAAGCCCTCGCCAGGCCAAACCATTTGGTGCAATGGTGTGCCAAAACAAATTCCACAGCTCGATTGTTTTAATGTGCTTAAACTCCCCCGGCTCAGGCTGTGCCATGTTTTTCAATCTTTTTCTGTTCCCCTCTCATTTTTTCCCCTCTCTCAGTCGAGAGCTCAGCTGCACATAATAAATTCATCTGCTTTCACTATCTGGATCTGCAACGTAGCAATTGCCACTCCACGCTGAGTGAGAGCAAGACAAAATGGTTGCCCATATCATGTTCTTGTTCTTTCTTCATCCTCACACTATTTATAAAAAAGGTTCTTTAATGGTTCAGCAAATTGGTCTCTTGTTGACTTGACTACAAGGTTTTTGGGAGTTGACTCCATTATGAGTAGTTTTTGCTGTAGCTTGGCAAACTACAATTTCAAAGTAGCATCATAAACACTAATAAAACCCTTTTTGGTTCTGGTTGGAAACTTTATTTTCAAGAGTGTATATCTGTATCTTTCACCTCTCTGTCTATCAATACGTTTATCATTTCATCTCTTTCTTATCCTGGAAGGCAACTTGTTTATATTCCTGAGTTAAAGATCGAGGTTAGGGCAGCTATAGTTGCGTGAACCAAGCAACCCACTCAGTACACATCACTAACCATTCCTCCAAACAGACACACATACATCCATCTATCCATCAGCAAACAACTCTCCACTATGCCTTTAAACTCATTTTAGTTTTTTCTACTCTTCCTTCTTTTAGCACAACAAAGCATGATAGAGAGAAAAAGAGAGTGGAGGGACATTTGGGAGAGCCTAAAGCACACTTAACCTCTATTATGGGGTGTGTTTGCAGTCTACAGTAGCTATCTAGTCTACAATGATAGAACCATGGGCGATGCAGAGAAGTAGTCGTGCTGGGATATGACCACTATACATATCTCGTTTTAATGGAGAGCCCTATGGCAATGGCACGGGCAACATGGCCTTATCATCTTATCTTATCTAGAGACATTTCCCACAAGGGTTTAAGTCAGAAAGCATAAAGACAAAGAGAAATAAATAATAACAGTGGCAATACAGAGGAGGGAGGAGAGTGAATAGCAGAGAAATAACAGAGAAAGACCTCATCTTTATCTCTCTGCACATATTTTCCCTCACCCTTACTGAGATCAAAGACTCCCCAGATGCAGCCTGACTGTTTTCTTACTTATTTTTTTCTCTTGTTTCATGCTAACTGAATAACTGAGGAAACATTTTTGTCATTAATATTAATTTAATTCAATTTTTGACTCCATTCCATGACAATCAGAAAAAGACCATATGGTGGTTTCTTCTCTATTGCGAGAAAACATGTGTTAAGGGAACTTTGGAGCCAGGATCCAAACCAATAAGAAAATGTGCGTTCCTTTTCCTGATTTAAAAAGATGTACAGTGAGAGCGCACAATACAGAGTGCGAAGATGGCCTTGCTCTGTATGGGAGAGAATTTCATTTTTATCTCAAGTTAATATTAAATTCTTAACAAAACTCATTCCGACAGCTTATACAATAGAAAGTGAAAGCAATTCTCAACAGAAACTGACCTCCAGTGGATCAAGGCTGAAGGGTTTAAAACTGAATTAAAGACGAGCTTCAAAATGAAGAGTTTATGCAAGTCTGCACTCAAACGTGTTGTTGGGGTGCGATGTGACAGCGATATGTTGAAAGATCTTTAATAATATTAGGGAGAATTCAGCACTACCAGATTTATATTGATTTTGCAGTGTTCATTTTCCTTCCCAAGGGACGTGAAAGGAAAAGCATAAATTGTGTATATGATAATTATCTCAGCAGGTAAGTAGCGAAGAATAAAATTCAAGTAACCGAAAACCTCAATTGTAAAACATGTTGCCAATCCAATTGCATTTCTGTAGTGCTACATTCAAGTTATGCTAGTTAAAATGGTGTGAAAGAAAGGTATGTTTTTCATGAATCTTGTAGAAGGTGAATCTTTAAAAGTTGGGTCTTCCCTGCTGGAAAAAAACAGTCATTCTAGCCTAAAGTAGTCAAGACTTTATGCCAATTGTTGAAAGTCTGGCTTTGCAAGACCTGTGGCCACTGCCTTGAGCTGGTTTACCACATTCCAAAACACAGTTATCAGGCTAGCCATGTCCCCACTAGTCTTTCAAAGCCAGACTTTTGACTGTTGGTATAAAGTTAGGTCCACTTTGCAGCTTATTCTGGCCAAGAACTGCCCACTTAAAGACCCCGGTATACTCACAGCGAAGTTCAAAAAAGCTGAGAAACGGTATACTGTTTGCAAACATTCAGACATCAGCCAAGCCGCTTGGGGAGGCATTTAGAGGAGCATTTAAATATGAAGACGCACAAGACAAAATGCTAAACCTTAACTAATGTGACATTAAAATGTGTTATCCATGACTTCATGCCTTATTCTAAGAGTATAATTCACATGATATCAGTAAAATAAGCTGTATTAAAGGGTTAGTTCACTCAAAAATGAAAATCCTCTCATGATTTACTTACCTTTAAGCTACTCCAGATGTGTATGACTTTCCTTCTTCAGCAGAACCGAAGTGAAGATTTTTATAAACACATTCCAGCTCTTTTTGTCCATACAATGGAAGTATACAGGTGCCATTAGTCTGCTGGCTATTTGACAGCCCAAAAGGCATATTTAGGCAGCATAAAAGTAATCCACATGATTCCAGTCATTCAATTAATGTCTTCTGAAGCAAATGGATAGGTTTGTGTAAAAAATAAATAGATAATTAAAACTTTATTAACTTTAAAAAATCACTTCCTGCCAGCAGTCAACGCATCAGTGATGTTTGCGCAATGGCACGTTCATGCGAGAAGTTGGAAGCACATGCTATGTATACAACAGAGGAACGAACGTCACGTAAGAGTTAGGTCATTTCAAACAGCAATCGAAAGCAACGATTTAAAGTTAAAACATTTTAATTATTGATTTGTTTCTTACACCAACCTATCGATTTGCTTCAGAAGACATTAATTGATCGACTGGAGTCATGTGGATTACTTTTATGCTGCCTAAATATGACTTTTGGATCGTCAAATAGCCAGCAGACTGATGGCACCTGTATACTTCCACTGTAGGGACAAAAAGAGCTGAAATGTGCTTATAAAAATCTTCACTTCGGTTCTGCTAAAGAAGGAAAGTCATACACATCTGGGATGGCTTAAAGGTAAGTTAATTTTTAGGTGAACTGACCCTTTAACCACTCAATGTTAATTTAAAGTAATACATATGCAGTAGATAATGTGTAATTTGTCATGTTTACATTCTGCATTCATGGCACTTATGCACTAACTTGGCCATAATATGCATCGGTTACACTCTGTAACTGTATGATGACACTGATACTACTGCAAAGGTGGGTGTATAAAAGAGTGTTAATGGGCAGAATACAGACATAAGAAAGATAAGTGGCACTTTGGGCAGATGTGTGAATGGCTTTTGGCTGCAGACGACACATTAATGAAGCAGCATATCAAACAACAGAGTAATAAGACTATTTGAGTAGGTTTGATTCCTTTTGTAGACTAATTAAACAAACAAAAAAAATATCAAGACATGCTCTTGGAAAATGTCTCTACATGAAAAATCGAACAGAGGTAGGTAAGTTTGCACCAGCTCACTAATAACTCTGCTCACTGGTGTGTTCATGTTGACTGAGCTACAGGTCACACCCACCGATAACATGGACCAATGGCAGTAAGGTGTTTGGCATCGGGTACCAAGTTTTTCTGAAAGTTCATGCAGACGAGCTGTAACAAACTACCGAAACTCAAAAACACCTTCATTTTGGCAAGATTTAGTTTGATGACGTCACACCCGTTCATTCTTTGATTTTGTATGAAGTATACCGAGGCCTAAAACAAGAAGATACCTGTATGGTTAGCTATGTTCTCATCATGCAAGTACAGCTCCCATTTACTTAAATGGGCAAAGGAAATCTCTGAAAATGTTGGTCAAGTTCAATTAACATTTAAAATCAGCAATACAATCTGACAACGTTATCATAAATTGTGCTGCTTTAGCTCAAATAACCCTCAAAAATGCAATTTTTTAGGCTTGTCCAGCTATGCACTTGCACGCTCTTCAGTAAACTGACAGTCGATGGCTCTATCACAAAGGTGATTTGCTCTTTTAACCACAAGTTCGGACTTTCATTCCCTACAGTTGCCAACTACCATATAATTGTGTTACGATTTCTCACAATAATAGCTGGTCTTTTCAGCAGAGCAAACAACCCCCCCTCACCTCGTTGAGGCCAAAATTTACTGCTATAAATGTTTGATTCACAATGAATCTTTCTTTTCAAACGTTACTTTTTAGTGAATCCATTGAGCCAACCAAATCATACTGAATCTCTTAGGACAGTTTGAGTCATCAACGCTAATCCACTTGTCAGTCCTCACTTGGACGTGTCCGACACTGACTTAAAATAAGCCGAAATCCAGGAGTAATGTGATCCTAGTGATGTCTGCTTTTGCTAACCCTTCTATGCAAAAAACCGCTCCAATCAGTTTGCAAATTGGACAGAACAATTCGGTGGCTACAATTCTCTAGTCAACAGTACACTGCTCACCTGTGCAGTACACTGAAACAATTGAAAGAAATGGTTCGTGGAAATGAATCAGACTTACCATCGCTAATGACTGCACCCAGAGTAGTCTCCAGGAAACAAGAAACAGCCGCTATGTACATAAATAGCCCAACAATACACATAGTCTTTCCCATCTGCTCTCTCACAACCACACTCTCTTTCAGAATGGACAGCACCACAAATGGACATCCAGGAGTGCTTGTGGCCCTATTAGCATCATTAGCCACTAATATAATGTACATTATGTGGAGATGATGGACACAGCACACCCAAGCTTACTACTTCTGAGAATAAATAATCGAGGCCCATTAACCACTGATCAAACTGCATTAGGAAAATAATGTTTTTGAATGTAACAGAACAACAAAATGTCCAAGTCAGTGTCTTGTTTTAGCCAAGCGCTTGCCCCCCCAGGACTGTTCCAAATACATTTAACAAAAAAGTAGAAAGAGCGGAATAAACCCTTTATTTTCTAAATTTTTTATGTTTAATGGTTTAAAAGCTGTCTAGAGAGTCTTTTCACCTAAATGGCACTAGAAATTTTAAAGAGTTCACCCAGTTCTTGAAGATCCGCAGCCTTTTTTGTTTGTGATAAAGTTAAAAGGTACTGGCTGTTAATTGCACAGAGCTACATCGAGTCAAAAACAGAACACTGATATTAATAGCAGCTAATTATATAATTTATGTGCAGCGAGGCACGAGAGTACAGCCACAGTCCCAACAAACACTAACCAGCATCTGTAGTATGGGCAGGAGAGATGAGCATCTTTGGACGTGATGATAGTCACAATTACATGAACTCTGATTGCATACATGAAAGAAATGTTTATATGATGTGTGCATTCTCATTTGGAATATTTAGAGATTTAGTAACATATAAAGTGTTTGCTCATCTGCATTATGTTGCTAAAACATTCCTAACAAATGCTAGAACAATATTTAGAACAGTATGTGCATCATTCATGATTTTGAATATTTGTGTATCTGCTCTATTTGTGATGTTTATCAAATGTACACAAATATGATGTAGAAAATAGAACATGACGCTTTCCTGACGATGCACCCTTTCAATAGACATGTCGTGAAATATGTGTGCTTGAAGATTGACATACAAACAGTTCCCATAGATATAAAAAATGGGGAGCTTTAATGATACAAAACTAGATAGGTCAAGTTTGTCAGACAAACTTTGATGTTGTCTTGACAATGCCTGGTCTGAAAGTTTAAAAAGCTTGTGGTTTGAAGGTTTAACAGACCTTACAATAAGACAAAAAGTCAACTAGATAGATATCCAGATAGATAGATCGAGCGTGCAACTTAAAGCAGATTAAAGGTCTTTAATGTGGGTTTGTTTGAATTTTTGGATAGTTGAAGTTTGAATAGTCTTGGCCCATTTGACATTCCATCAGTGTATGTCTAAAGGGGCAGTCACACTACACTTTGCACTCCATTCACTCCCATTCAAACACATCTGAATGTCGGAGACCAGAAACGCAAGGTCATGCGAAGAAATTTCTACGCCGCAGTGTACCAAAGTTCATGCTTGGGGAACTCTGAACTGCGAATCCAGATGATGAGAGGACGCGTGACCAATAGAAGATAATTTCACGCTGACCTCCTGGCTTGATTCAAAGGATACATATTTCAAAGCTGTGTTTTTATTGTTGCTGGAAAGAGAATAGATGGTATTTTCTAACATTTTGAATGTGATATTTTTTATTTGGGAAATGTCATTTACTAAAACCAGAAGCCCTCCCGCATGACATCATATCCTGGTCCATTTTGCATGTTCAAAGCCTAGTGTGACCGCCTCTTAAAAAAGACAAATGACAGTTGATAGACTGGAAGCCATTCATTTCCAATGGAGAGTCATACGGGGGCTGCGTGGGGTTTCGACCATCTGAAGCATCAAGCACTGAACAGCCCATAATATTTTGCCTCCAAAAGTATTGGCGGTTATTTGTTCATAATTCATTCATTCCACCATGTTGAATAAGCAGAGGGTAAATTCTCTTGCTGTCACTCTCCTTAAAGACGCAAACAGAAATTTTATTACATCTGTAGTTACACTGTTAACATTAACCCCTTATCCTAAAACTAACCCTACCCCAACACTTAACCTAAACCCTATCGCTGATCTAAACCCTAACCCTAAACCTTGTGTGGATGAAAGGCTACTTGGCACAGAGGAAGCATCTCGTGAATATAATTGAATTGTTCAAGAGATGCACCTTAATAATGGGGAAGATTTCCATAAGTATTTTCGGGTCTCACAGGACCAATTTAACGGGATCGTCCGGATCTTCGGCCCCAAAATTGCCAGGTGGGATACCACATTCCAGGTGTCAATCAGCCCAGCCGAGCGCCTGGCAATTCGTCTCAGGTATCATCAACCTGTTTTATTATAATATGCCAACATTTCTGCGTGCAGTTCAATTAAGCCAATAACAATCATACTATGTTTATATGTGGCATGTGTTTATGTTTTAACCCTTTCAGAAGTGACTGTTATTTATATACAGTATATATATATATATATATATATATATATATATATATATATATATATATATATATATACACACACACACACACACACACACACACACACACACACTGGTGGCAAAAGTTTGGAATAATGTACAGATTTTGCTGTTTCTGAAGGAAATTGTATTTTAATTCACCAAAGTGGCATTCAACTGATCACAAAGTATAGTCAGGATATTACTGATGTAAAAAACAGCACCATCACTATTTGAAAAAAGTCATTTTTGATCAAATCTAGACAGACCACATTTCCGGCAGCCATCTCTCCAACACCTTATACTTGAGTAATCATGCTAAATTGCTAATTTGGTACTAGAAAATCACTTGCCATTATATCAAACACAGTTGAAAGCTATTTGGTTCATTAAATGAAGCTTAACATTGTATTTGTGTTTATTTTTGAGTTGCCACAGTATGCAACAGACTGGCATGTCTTAAGGTCAATATTAGGTCAAAAATGGCAAAAAAGAAACAGCTTTCTCTAGAAACTCATCAGTCAATCATTGTTTTGAGGAATGAATGCTATACAATGCTTGAAACTGCCAAAAAACTGAAGATTTCATACAAAGGTGTACACTACAGTCTTCAAAGACAAAGGACAACTGGCTCTAACAAGGACAGAAAGAGATGTGGAAGTCCAGATGTACAACTAAACAAGAGGATAAGTACATCAGAGTCTCTAGTTTGAGAAATAGACACCTCACATGTCCTCAGCTGACAGCTTCATTGAATTCTACCCGCTCAACACCAGTTTCATGTACAACAGTAAAGAGAAGACTCAGGGGTGCAGGCCTTATGGGAAGAATTGCAAAGAAAAAGACACTTTTGAAACAGAAAAACAAAAAGAAAAGGCAAAGAAACACAGACATTGGACAACAGATACACACACACACTGATCAGCCAAAACATCTGATCTGACAACCTTAGTCACCATTCACTTTCATTGTATTGGAAAAGAAAGCCCCTTCCACTGAAAAAAGTCCTCTGGTTTTAGAACAACATAAGGGTGAGTAAATGATGACACAGTTTTGGGTGAATTATTCATTTAACACTATAGTTAATGCATTATGTTCCATGAAATAACAATGAGCAATAATTTTTTTTAACAGCATGTATTAATATTGGTTCATGTTAATCTAGAAATATACTACATTATGCATTAACTAATCTCAGGGTCACACTTTATATTAGGAGCTATATTAGAACTCATGTTTGGGTTCAAATTAAAACTATCTACTAACATTAAAATACATACAATACAATGCACTTATTGTGTAACTACGTGTTGTTCTGCAAAATTCTCACAAGATTCACATTGGCTGCTACTGAGGTTGAGGTACAGGTATGTTTAGTGTTGGGGTTTTGATCAGAGATTGGGTTTAGGGTAAGTGTTGGGGTAGGGTTAGGTTTAGGATAAGGGGTTAAGGTTAACAGTTTTAATTAAATGCAGGTACTTTAAATGCAAGTACAATGCAACAGCACGTATGTACACTGGTGGGCAAAAGTTTGGAATAATGTACAGATTTTGCTCTTATGGAAAGGAATTGGTACTTTTATTGACCAAAGTGGCATTCAACTGATCACAATGTATAGTCAGGACATTAATAATGTGAAAAATGACAGCTTTGCAGATCCTTGGCATTCTAGCTGTCAGTTTGTCCAGATACTCAGGTGACATTTCACCCCACGCTTCCTGTTGCACTTGCCATAGATGTGGCTGTCTTGTCGGGCACTTCTCACGCACCTTACAGTCTAGCTGATCCCACAAAATCTCAATGGGGTTAAGATCCATAACACTCTTTTCCAATTATCTGTTGTCCAATGTCTGTGTTTCTTTGCCCACTCTAACCTTTTCTTTTTGATTTTCTGTTTCAAATTTGCCTTTTCTTTGCAATTCTTCCCATAAGGCCTGCACCCCTGAGTCTTCTCTTTACTGTTGTACATGAAACTGGTGTTGAGCGGGTAGAATTCAATGAAGCTGTCAGCTGAGGACATGTGAGGTGTCTATTTCTCAAACTAGAGACTCTGATGTACTTATCCTCTTGTTTAGTTGTACATCTGGCCTTCCACATCTCTTTCTGTCCTTGTTAGAGTCAGTTGTCCTTTGTCTTTGAAGACTGTAGTGTACACCTTTGTATGAAATCTTCTGTTTTTTGGCAATTTCAAGCATTCTATAGGCTTCATTCTTCAAAACAATGATTGATTGACGAGTTTCTATAGAAAGCTGTTTCTTTTTTTGCCATTTCTGACCTAATATTGACCTTAAGACATGCCAGTCTATTGCATACTGTGGCAACTCAAAAACAAACACAAAGACAATGTTAAGCTTCATTTAACGAACCAAATAGCTTTCAACTGTGTTTTATATAATGGAAAGTGATTTCCTAGTACCACATTAGCAATTTAGCATGATTACTCAAGGATAAGGTGTTGGAGTGATGGCTGCTGGAAATGGGTCCTGTCTAGATTTGATCAAAAATGACTTTTTTCAAATAGTGATGGTGCTATATTTTACATCAGTAATGTCCTGACTATACTTTGTGATCAGTTGAATGCCACTTCCTTCCAAAACAGCTAAATCTGTACATTATTCCAAACTTTTAGCCGCCAGTGTACATAATGACTACAAATGCTTATGTTCATAGTAGTTAAAGACATCTAATATAAAGTGGGTCAAATCTTTGTATCTAGGGTATACAACTTTTAATGAAAATGTTAGTATATGTACAAATTCATATGAACCAAGAATAATAAGTGCTGTAAAAGCATTTTACAATTGCATTAACTATTTTTAATGTATGCAACCATATTGTAAAGTATTGAACATTTAATTACTATACTTATTATCTGTATACGAACACTAGGTTATATGCTAAACCACGGGTTTGAATTTGCAAACATTCAATACATTTATTTACACACAATATGCACCTGATAACACCACAACCTAACTGACCTTCCTCCAGGCTTAATTTTCTGTTTGTTTGTGTCTCTGTATGCCTCAAGAGACACACAATAAAGACTGGGGTTCTCAGAGACAACGAGAATCAGTTTCTTTCCCATGTTTCAACCTGGTTGCAACAGTGAAAAGTGTGACCAAACGACCAATTTGAAAGTTCCATACGAATGCCATTAGGGGATGGATGGTATACGATTGTCGGAGACTGTGAAAATGTGGCTTAAGTGATTTTACAGAGTTTTGATCATCCGTTGTTCAAAAACCATAAGTCCAATCAGTTTGAGAAGTCAGAGCAAACCGAGTCAGAACAAGTTTGGAGGATGTGGCTTGAAAGCTCTAGTTGTTACATTTAATAATTTTGGTCTTGGTTTAAGGATTTTGGAAAAACCCTAAACCACATCTGTAGAATAACAGTACATTGGCTTTGTCAAGCCAACATAATTAAAGGATTTGTGTGGTTTTGTTAACATCTGATTTTTTTGACTGTTGGAATTTGAATTTGTACGTTTTTTTTTTTCATTGTTCGAAAACTATAAGTCCGATCAATTAGATAAGTCAAAGCTTGCTACATCAGAACAGTCTTAAGGTCTATGCCAAATTTGGTGGATATAGCTTGAAAGCTCTAGGAGGAGTTAAATGTAATACTATTGGTCTTTGTTTAGGGATTTTGTAAAAACCCTAATAAGCAGGAAGTGTAGAACAGTATATTGGCTTTTTCAAGCCAATATAACTAGATTTTATTACAAGTTTTTATTATATTCTGGTCTCGAGATATGACTCGAGTCCCTCTTTCAAAGTAAGTCTATGAGATTTTTTACCTGATTTATCATTCAAGTTTGCAAGTCCGATCATTTCAAGTAATAACATGCATATCTTCAGCAAGCCGTATGATTTGAGAGGTGAGTTACGCACCAAGTATGAACAATAGTAATTCATTGGGAAACTGGGCATAAATTTGCCCCACTAATCCCATACACAAACAAACATCTATACTTCCTATTACACAATCTAGTCACAGTGGGAAGTTGCTTTTATTAGCATATTAAACAAGCTGACACCTCATTAATGTAAATTTGGTCACGGTCACCTTGAGTTTGTGATAAGGTAAAGTAGTGGACGCCAGCTACTGTAGATCAACAACAGTGTGTGTGTGTGTGTGTGTGTGTGTGTGCGTGTGAGTAATTTTCCCTCAGGCTACCCTGACTATGCATGCCAAATCCACTGCACTGTAGATCTGTCTCCAAGCCATGCTTTTCAAAAAACACAGAGCTGTGAAGTGACACTGCTAATGGAAGCAGTTTTAAAAAGCAAAGCTTTGAAGGGATGAAAACACACACTTTTGAACACTGACACCTAGACAGGTTAGCACAAGCTTGACATACCTAAGTCTCATTCGGAGGCGTGTCAGACTCCATTTCCATGGTTACCGGGAGCCCACTGCAGCGCAATAAACGAGCACACATACATCTCTCTTTATTTTACAGAAAGAAGAAAAAACTCACAGCTTCTCTTCTTGGTTGTTCACCCATGTCAGTCTAACATATACATGCATACACACACAAACACACACATATACTGCCAACGGCTTGCCACTGCTGAGGTGCCACCAGTAATGCAGGCACGCAATCTCCGCCACTACACTCCAAAGCTGAAATCGATGCAGATCCGCCTAAGAGTGCTCTCTGGAAAAACCTGGCCCATTAAAAACAAGCTGACAACCTGTCTGCCTATTTTCCCTCCTGGTGCACTTAAACACTACCAGTAGAAAAAAAACATACATAATAATTTTTTTCCTACCATGGTTTTCTTTTCAGCTCTTTTGTAATAGCATTTGGGCTTTTACCTGGAGATGTCCCTTGCAAAATGGATGGCGTGATTCCGTAGTTTGGCACACAAGGAGAACATTTACAGGTGTAGGTGACTTAACACGCATGAAATCAGAGAAAATTTGGTTTTAAAAAGACACA
This sequence comes from Myxocyprinus asiaticus, assembly GCF_019703515.2. Lineage (NCBI taxonomy): Eukaryota > Metazoa > Chordata > Actinopteri > Cypriniformes > Catostomidae > Myxocyprinus > Myxocyprinus asiaticus. The sequence continues at coordinate 37,111,899 of NC_059377.1, read as the reverse complement.
TAAAAAGTTTAAAGTGACATGATATAGTGATTTGACACTGGAACATTCAAATGCAGGCAGCAACTGAACCAAATTGGTCAAGTAATGGAGTGTTCGGAATGGATGTGTGTCTACATATTATAGACAGACCAAAGTTAAATAACTTCAGGGAAACTCAAACACCAAGCCACTCAATACAGAACAAACACCACTATTTATATATACATAGCAAATGAAGACAGCCCTTGAGGAGATGGGGTTTTTTTTTTTATTTCAACCCAAACATGCCGTTACAAGCAAAATCCTTATTATTTTAGTAAAGCACCAGTGTCAAGGCCCCAACAAGGACTGCGTCAGCTTTTTTTCTAGAAAAATATTTGGTAGGACATATAATAAGGTTGTGTATCTTAAAGAGATAGTTCATCTAAAAATGAAAATTCTCTCATCATTTATTCACCCTCATGCCATCCCAGATGTGTATGACTTTCTTTCTTCTGTAGAACACAAATGAAGATATTTAGAAGAATATTTCAGTTCTGTAGGTCCATACAATGCAAGTGAATGTTGTCCAGACCTTAGAAGCTCCAACAATCACATAAAGGCCACATAAACGTAATCCATAAGACTCCTGTGGTTTAATTCAGAAGTCATATGATAGGTGTGGGTGGGAAATAGATCTATATTTTAAGTTATTTTTTACTATAAATCTCCACTTTCACTTTTATTATGAATCTCCACTTTCACATTTTGAAAGTGAAAGTGGAGATTTATGGTCAAAAAAGGACTTAAATATTGATCTGTTTCTCACCCACACCTATCATATGGCTTCTGAATTAAACCACAGGAGTCTTATGGATTACTTTTATGTGGATTTTTGGAGCTTCAAAGGTCTGGTCACCATTCACTTGCATTGTATGGAGATATTCTTCAAAAAATCTTTGTTTGTGTTCTGCAGAAGAAAGTAATACACATCTGGGATGGCATGAGGGTGAGTAAATGATGAGAGCATTTTCATTTTTGGGTGAACTAACCCTTTAACATGAATTAACACAATAGTTAACAAGAACTTACACTGAATAATGTTAAGCCACAGTCACACAAGCTTTGAGCATGTAAACTTATTTCAGACACTGCAACGTACAGGATATGATGTCATGCTCAATGGCTTCTGGTTTTGATAAATAATAAATCATAAATAACATTACATTCAAAATGTAAAAATATACAGTCTACTCACTTTACTGCAACAATAAAAACCTGCAGCTTAGAAATATGTATTCTTTGTATTTGTAAGAGGTCAGTGTGACGTTTTAATCTGCCATTGGTTGCACGTCTTGTCCTAATGCAGATTTGCAGGTCAGAGTTCAGCAAACTTAAACTTCCGTGCGCAACGGAATGCGTTTGGATACATTTGAATGGAAGTGAATGGAGCGCGAAGTGTAGTGTGACCACGGCATTGCAGCACTAATTAATCTTGGTTAATGTTAATTTCTTTATATACTAATATATATATATATATATATAAGTATATTTATAAACTAACTTTAACCAAATGTATTAAATGCTATAAAAAAATAAAATAATGCTAACATACAGAACCTCATTGAAAAATGTTACGAAATATATTTAGCATATAAATTGCTGATCACTTTGCAATGAATTGGAGCTTTTCTAAATCTAAATCATTCTTTATGATTCTTTATGACTCAAAGACAAATTCTTTATGAGAATAAATTCCCAAATGTCTACTTTCAAAAGCAAGGACTAAAAACAAAATGTTTTTTATTTCAGTTCATTCTGAACAGAAACTGTATTTTTTGGTCCATTTCCAACATTCTGCAGTCTCCTTTACAAATAACCGGTTAGAACTCTATAAGAAAATGGTTAACAATGTTCTTTTTAAAATGACAGTTCTCAGGGTTAAGGGTGGGTGGTATACCAGTTGCAGTTTTGCAAGATCTCAAGAAACAAGTGATCTGGTCTAGAAGGAAAAAACTAAAAAAAACTAAACAAGTGACCTTCCTCACCAAAATAAGCGATCCAACTTTTTCTGTGTGGAGGTTTGATCACAGTACACAGTATACAGTAGCCTATAAAATAATGTCTTTTAAATAAATGGATCCTTAATATTAAATATATCCTCATAAATAATAAATATATTTCAAATATACAACTGGCCATATAAAAACAATTAATTAATCTTTCATTCCTGCACGCACCCACAGCGTGGGGAGCACAAACTCGTCTTACGGCTCGTTAGCTGTAATGAGCCACATGAAACCGAACATTATCACAAAGGCCTAAATAAAAAAAATAAAAAAATACAAACTGTATGGAGAATTTAATTTTACTCACAGGTCTACTTCTCAGTAAAACTCCAGCAGCATAAAATCTGTATTAATGCATCATATCAAGCAATTATTCAGTGAAGACCTGGAAACAACTTTGAAATTCACTTTATACTCTAATATTTTTTCCTTGTATCTGTCCATCTATTATTGCCATGAGTGGGAAAAATGAACAGGCTATATAGTTGTCAAAATGTTTTTCAATATGTCACGGAAAGCTACATCCACAATGTGCAATAAGGCAAAGAAATGTGTGATGCAGTGATTTCCATCAGAATCAAAGCACATGCTTATAATGTTTTAACTAAAAAGAGAAGTGGTATAATTCTGTAAATTTGCTGTGATAAACTCTTTGGTCTTTGGTTTCATGAAAAATGTGTTGAAAAAAAAAATAACATAATTAGCTGGTTACCAGCATTTAAAAATATTTTTTTTTATTCCAGAACAATTGAAAGGGACTTAGTTCACGTTTTCATTATGTTCTGGAAAGAATTTATTTCGTTTTTCGTTCCTCGAACCATGTGACGAAGAGGAGGGTGTGGCCAGGCCGTGATGGAGCATGGCCGGCACTGAATCAGCTGATCAGCGGGAGAGCGAGATAAAGGGCAGCCGGAGACGCCAGTTCAGGAGAGAGAGACGCACGCAGTCGAGTTGCATATGTGTCTGTGTTTGTTTACGTTTGTTTTAAGTTGAGTTTCTCATTAAAACTTTATTTACTGTTCAGCCGGTTCCCGCCGAAGGAGGAAGGGTGCGCTGTCGCAGAGTTCTCGCTGCTGCCATCCGCCAGGGGAGCAGCCGCGGCCGTCTGTCTGGGGACAGTGGGGTCGCTGCTGGCTGCCGAGAGCCGGAGGAACCACGGCTGTCTGCTGAGATGGGGAGGAGCAGTTCCGTCCGCCAGGGGCCGGAGGACTCACTGCCGTCTGCCGGGGGAGAAGCCAGCTGGCATCCGCCAGAGGGAGGAGGAGCGGTTGAGGACCGGGTGGCAGCACGTCCGAGAGCCGGCGAGCAAGTTCTTCTCTCTCTCCTCTCTCTGTGTGTCTTCGCTCGCCCTTTCCCTCTCCCCACGCTTCCCCTCATCTCTCCCCCAGGTTCGCAGGAGGTGGGGTGGACCACCGGCTGACAGAACAGCCGGAAGGGCAGCGTCTCCCCTCCAGAGATTGGGGGGTTTGATCAGCAGGAGAGCCAGATAAAGGGCTGCCAGAGATGCCGGTTCGGGAGAGAGAGAGAGACGCATGCGGCCGCATTGCATATGTGTCTGTGTTTATGTTTGTTTTAAGTTGAGTTTCTCATTAAAACTTTACGTTTACTATTCAGCCAACTCCCGCCTCGTCCTTGCCCATCCTTGAACTGTTACAAACCGTTTCTAGTCTCTGTTCAAAATAGACCACAATTATGCCTGTAGAGCAAAGGGTTCATGAATTGCTACTGTTTTTTGTTTGACAATGCCATTTCTTGGGTTTATGTTCAAAAGAAGACCACGTTAACAGAATAACACTGTACATAGCCGACAAAGTTTAAAACCCCTGTTTTGTTGAGTATGTGGTCATTTGTTGTCCGGGATGCATCAGGACGCGTTAGCGTTTACACTGCAAATGCAAGGATCTTGACCCTGTTTAAATCTGTATTTACAGTAGCTCTGTCCACTTGTGATAATATCACCTAAAATGGGTGTTAATACCAGGTGTAAATGGAGCCAGTATTTTGAAGCACATGCACTTACCACTATGCTGTTGTGCCAACCAAAATTATTCGTATTATACTTTCGTACATAATTAAGCGCCATTGCTATCTGTTATTAATGTGTCAAGGTTACTAGAATGCAGATCGAATAGATGTAAGGATTGTATTTGTATAGAAGACAGTTGTTGAACGCAAGGAGAAACAGACAAAACATTGTGTTGTACACGTTAATGATGTAAAATTCCATTTCCTCAATGGCAATTCCTAATTTCAATGCTATGTCAATGAATTCTACTTCAGAATTCTTAAGATCCACCTACAACCTGCAGATGAAGAGGAATTTAGTTTGTTTGTGCTGGGCACTGTTCCATAGAATCTAAAACATGCATACACACACACACACACACACACACAAGCACCACTGGTTAGCTGCAACCCAACACGCTGAAGGAATGCCTCGAGGGAACGACATGTTTGCCATGTTAATGCTATACACTATGTTGGAAGAACAGAGCGACGAGAATATACCAGCATATTGTCTAACAGCCATAAAACCCTGTCAAACGCGTTTCACACACAAAAGCATAGAACATGTCACATGCATAATGCAGCCAAATCTCATCACACCTATAAGGAACATGCCTGTAGTGGGTACGCATGTATGCATGTATGGTATAGGCATGGGCAAACATTCACAACACAAACACATTCACTCTGTAGCCATGCTCCATCTGGAGTTGTCAGCTGCTCAGAGAGAGCAGTTTCTCACTTTCTCCCATCTGCCATTTTCTTCCTCCTCTTTTTTTTTTTGTCACCTATCTAACCAGTAACACACACAGCCACAGGGGTTGAAAATTGAAAACATTTTAACGTGAATCTCATGTCCAGACCAGATCCACCCCAAAATTAAAAGAAATAAAATGAGGAAATATATTTTGCTTAAAAACAATTAAGCCTATTTTAGGACCATCAAGCTTTGTGACATTTTCATGACAATTTCCCCAGAATTCTTATTACCGTAATGCAAAACAATCTCATTACTGTAATTTGAATAAATCATTTTTTTATAGGTGATGCGTTTTTTTTTTTTTTTTTGTTAAAATACATTATCATATGAGTTTGTGTTGGGATTATCTGTTCGACCAACCAATGGAAGACAGGGGGAGTGTTCAGGAAAACCCATATAGAATTATTTTTGCATTATTTTTGCAATTCCAATTGTCACAATTTTACGGAGCCCCTTAGAGGACAGGGCGGAAATATTTTTTTTTCAAATAGTTTGTGTTCCTTTACAATAAGATTTGCACTTACTCGCAAAAAATTTACCATGGTTTTACATGGTTTTACTTCAGTAACCATATTTTAACCTTAATATTCGTAGTAAAACCATAGTTATAATACAGGAAAACGTCTCGGTTACGTACGTAACCTCGGTTCCCTGAGACGAAGGGAACGAGACATTGCGTAGTTACGCATATGGGAGTGCCTTCATACACGACCTAGTTGAAACCTCTCTACAATAACGCCAATATTCTACTATTGGCTATGGTGTTTGAGCCCCGCCTGTTTTGGTGCGAAACTGTCCGCTATAAAAACAGGTGCACAAACACCATTTCCTCAGAATTTCTGACTGAGAACAAGGAGTGCATCACTCATGCCTCAAGAACTCTGAGTCTTGTAGTGCGGCTAGCGTTCGCAATGTCTCGTTCCCTTCATCTCAGGGAACCGAGGTTATGTACGTAACCGAGACGTTCCCTTACGACTCAGTACACTTGACATTGCGTAGTTACGCATATGGGGAACAGAATCCCATCACGCCGCACTACACGACATAACTTCCCAGAGAGGAAAACATGACGGCGCAGTCTTGTGGGACGGCGACCGACATGAGCATGCTGCAATGAGTGATCCTCGTGATGGCCAGGAGGAGAGCACTCATAATGAATATATTAACTATAGTCATATAGTATGAATTAGCTCCTCATGAACCTAGTCGGGAAGGGAGTATATTTATAATGAAAGTGCTTGCAACTTTATGGTAAATTATAACGGCCTGACTGCAGGCGGTTGTGCAAATGATGGGGAGCCAGTACTTAAAGGGAAGGGCATAAGTATATATAGATTTGGCTAATGCATAGCAAGTGCTCTAAACAGAGAGGACTGTGAGAAAAAGAAACGTTACGTCTAGGTTGTAAAACCTTGCGAATATGTTTTGAGAGGACCATCCTGCTGCAAAACATATGTCCATGCCCATGAGGAGGCCATGCCTCTAGTTGAGTGTGTTTTAACACCAGTTGGACAAGTCTTACCCTGCGACTCATAAGCCGGGGTAATTGCATCGACAATCCAATGAGAGAGCCTTTGCTTGGAGACGGACATTCCTTTTGTGTGTCCTCCATAGCATATAAAGAGCTGATCAGACAGTCTGAACTGGCAAGTATGCTCAACATATGCATGTAGTGCCCTTACAGGTCATAACAATGCAATGATTGTTCCTCATCCGAATTAAATGGAGGAGGGAATAAGGCCTGAAGGTGAACCACCTGCGCTTTGACGGGCGTGGTTAGGACCTTGGGTACATAGCCTTTCCTGGGTTTGACAGTGGCTCTTGAAAGACAGGGGCCAAACTCCAGACATGAATTGTCGACTGATAATGAATGCAGGTCACAGACCCATTTTACTGAGGCCAGAGCCAGCAGTAAACAGTAAGCAGGTTCAACAGAGTCCAAAGGCTCAAAGGGGAGCCCTGCGAGAGCATTTAGGACTAAAGTTAAGTCCCAAGTCGGGACTGTAGCCGGCCGAGGTGGGTTTAATCATCTTGCTCCTTTAAGGAACTTTATGATTAAATCATGCTTGCCTATAGAGGAGCAGGCTTCATGTGCATGATACGCAGAAATATTTGCCACATACACTTTGAGCGTTGACAGGGTGAGTCCTGCGTCTAATCGCTCTTGAAGAAATATTCGAATTTCATGTATGGGGTAGTTTACTGGGTCCTTGCCATGTAAGAGACACCAATCAGTGAACACCTTCAATTTGAGTGCGTAGAGGCGTCTCATGGACGGTGCTCCGGCTTTTAAAGTGGTGTTCATGACTGAACGCGTCAGTTCTGGTGTGTGTAGTGTGCCCTGTTCAGAGGCCACACATGCAGGTTCCACAGCTGGGGCTGGGGATACCAGATTGTGCCTCGCGCCTCCTCAGTGGTATTTCCCATGGTGAGCAAGCTGTACAGCATCTCTATCATTCCCAGAAACCATGGCTGTTTGGGCCATTTCGGCGCAACTAATAGAACCGTTTCCTTGTCCTCTCAGTCTTTGCATATGACAGACTGAATAAGGCATACCGAGGGAAACGTATATTTGCGTTTCGCCGGCCATTTGTGTGCCATTGCATCCATTCCCAGTGGGGCTTGGGACTTCGAATAACAGAGGGGACAGTGGGCATTCTCCACTGAGGCAAACAGATTGATTTCTGCTTTGCCGAATATTTCCCAAATCCTCAGCACAGTTTGAGGATGAAGTCTCTATTCGCCCAGTATCTCAACAGTGGCGGTGAATGAATTCCGCCTTGGCTGTTTATATATGCCAGAACTGTCATGCTATATGAGCAAACCAGGACATGACAGCTCGCTATTTCTGACTGAAAGCCTTTAAGGCTAGAATTACAGCCGATAGCTCTAAGCGGTTGATGTGCCACGCCCTCCTCGCACCTGTCCAGGCGCCGAAAGTCGGGCGCCCATCGCAGACCGCCCCCCAACCTGTGTTGGAAGCATCCGTGGTCACCACTTTCCGCCTGACAACTTGGGACTTCGAGTACCAGAGGGGACAGTGGGTATTCTCCACTGAGGCAAATAGATTGATTTCTGCTTTGCCAGATATTTCCCAAATCCTTAATACAGTTTGAGGGTGAAGTCTCCTAAATTCCGCCTTGGCGGTTTATATATGCCACAACTGTCATGTTGTCTGAGCGAACCAGGACATGACAGTTTGATATTTCTGATTGAAAAGCCTTTAAGGCTAGAAATACAGCCGATAGCTTCCTGTATTATAACTATGGTTTCACTACGAATATCATGATTAAAATATGGTTAGTGTAGTACAAACATTGTAAATTTATTGCAAGGGAATGCAAAACTATTGCGAGGGAACATAAAACTAGTTGCGAGGGCACGCAAAACAATTTCTGAAAAAAATTCCCGCCCTGTCCCCTAAGAGGCTCCGTACAATTGTGCCACATAAATCACACACTTCACATTTCATTTATTCACATAAGTATTTATTGTAACGTCGTTTATTTATGCTGATTTAAATGCAAATAAAGTATTTTTACTGTACAGTAAAAAAATACTGTATTTTAGTTATGACCAATAATGGGAATTACAAAAGAAAAACAACGAATCTTTTAAAGTAAAATGTCTGGATGGTGAGGTGAAAATTTGATGAGGAAATTTTGGAGCTAAAAGGAATGTTCCTGGTTCAATACAAATTAAGCTCAATTAACAGCATTTATGACCATTTTTGTTAACAATTTACCACAAAAAAATCATTTCGACATGTCCCTCATTTATTTAATAAAAAAGCAAAAATCAGGCACTTGCAATGGAAGTGAATGGGGCCAGCCCATAAACATTCAAATATACTGTTTTAAAAGTACAGTATAATCACAAGACATAAACATTAGGTTATATATGTAAATGTGACATTAGTGCCCCAACAAACTCAAACAAACACATTCGTTGGGTCAATTTGTTCTGTTGGTATTTGATTATGTCAGTTATGCTTCTCAACATTCTTAATCCAACTATGCTGGGGCAGTGTGCATAGGCCTTAAAAAGAGGCTTCGTGTTCATTATGCAAAATGCAAAATATTTGCTAAAACTTTTTACTTTTGATCTTGAACTGTGTTGAAGTACTTGTTTTCGTGAGATTCCCCCGTACACTAATGCTCTCAGCTTTATCGGATTCAAACACTCTCAGAGACCTTCCTTCAGTTTATGATGTGCTGAAAGTTGTTTTTTTACATGTCTTTATGCAACCCTTTGCAAAACCTCAAGCACAATAAATACAGATCCCAGTTCAAACACTCACGCAAAGGCCAGATGGTAAATATGCTTCTCGCACTCTGAAAAATAAATGCACACAGCACACACCACAAACTCAACATCAAGGATGTGTACCAACCGACTCGCACATACACTCCTCCTCCACACATAGCAAGCACAAATCTCCAAGCATCCGATTCACCGTCATAACAAATATTAAACATTGATCTGATTAAATATTCAGCTCTCTTAAATATAAAGAGTACATCCGTAAAGTACTGTAAAAAAACAAAAACAAAGTGTTTTATGCTACACTTAGACTGAGCGGCTATGCACTTGATTAAAAATAAAAACCTTACCAAAAAGCACTATGGTGGTACATTGATGGTACCAGATGGTATTACCATGGTACATTTTGATATTGAATTTTGATGGTACTGAATGGATACTATATTTATGTAACACATTATTTACTTAAAAGTACACCATGGTACATGTCCAAACATGTATGACTTTTTTCTTTCTTGGAAGATGGGAGATGTTATGCTGAATGTTAGCTTCAGTCACCCTTCACTTTCACCGTATGGAAAGAAGATTTAAGTGAATGGAGACTGAGCTATCTTCTGGCCTAACATCTCCTTTTATGCCCCAAAGAAGAAAAGAAATCATGGTGTTGGAATTAAATTACAGATTTTCATTTTTGAGTGATCTATTCCTTTAATCTAGGTTTATTGGAGTTAATACTTAGTTTTTTGGTGTGTATGCATGTTTGTGTGTGTTGTTTCATGCTGTGATGCTGAAGTCATGGGGAGAGACACAGTGGGTTTTGCAGATGGCATGAAAAACACTGCCGAAGGCTTTTATTACGCTCACAAATGGACTAACTGGATAGATGCACTTGACATTCAGCATGTTTTTTACTTAAAAATACTTGAAACGGTAATATTGGGTGTGTTATGGAGGCAAATGCCAACCTATATGAGTTACAGGACCATATATAACAACCATGAGTGGACTTATAACATATACGTAAACACACTTATTCACATGTTATTATGAATTTTATTAGTTAACTAGAAAAAAAAGTTTGGTTTGTTGCCATTTCTAGGGCATTTCAACAAAACTACAATAAAAAAACAAATCAGATAGAACGAAAAATGCAAGAGACAGAAAGTGAAATGTAGTTTAAAATAATTGACTATAGCAATACAATGTGATTCAATTTATAAGAAATGTCTGTGCCAGTGATTGCCCAACTAGTGCCAAGACCCGTATAAACAAAGTATTTCTCTATTATCTACAGCTCATCACGGCTGGTGAATTCCATCTGTAATCTGCGCAGCGCGGTACAAATCAGTTCAAGATTCACGTTCACCCAGTACTCAGTGAAAAATGTTCAGGAAATGAATAATCTTTTTGAAAATTATTCACTGAACTGAACTGAACTTGAAATGATCCCGTTAAACAATCAAACACAATGAGGCGTAGTCTGCTCACACACAATTGGCAACTTATCTATTTTAAAATCCTAATGACTTCTTTCGTGAAACACAAATCGAGATGTTTTAAAGAATGTTCACACTGCTCTTTTCTATACAACGAAAGCATAGTGACCAGGGGCTGACAAGCTCCAAAAAGTAAAAAAAAAAAAGCACCAAAAGAACCAAACTGGGCTGCGTTTCCCAAGAGCATCGCAAGCTTAAGTTGATCGTAGAGGCCGCTGGCACCAATGGTCTTGTGGAAATTATGTGACTGTTGACATTTTTGCAAAAGTATACTATGTAGTTCATTATACATATCAAGAGAGTTCCAAGATGATATGTCCACTGTGTGTGGATAGATTTAGTCCCAAACAGATGAGGTTTTTAATGCTCTATTGAGTTTTAAATCAACAAACCGACCTCACTACCCTAAATCTTAAACCTAACCGATAGTGTCATAGAAAACAAATGAGATGAAAAATGCAATCATTCATTTTGTGGTGCTTCTATGATACTTTTGGCTCGCATGTCGACTCGCGGTCCTTCACATTGCAAGTGCAACACTCTATCAGTCGAGTTCCCGCGCAATTTTAACATGTTCTAATAAGCTTATTAATGTAGTTTATGTAGTGCAATCATTAAACTGTATTGTCTAACAAGTCATGCACTACAGTAAAAGTGTTTAGATGTCATAAGACAGCATTGTATGATGAAAAGTAAGTGTTTATTAACTGATAATCTGCCGTTTTACTTGTGATTTGTGTGAAAGTGAATAAAAATCATTGTTTTAGCGCCCCTAGTGTTCAATTCACCAAACAATGAGTCACGTAAAAATAAATCTGCAAAGCAGAAAGGCAGCAAAGCAACTTTTTGTGTTCCACAGAAGAAAGAAAGACATATGGCTTTGGAACAACATGAGTAAGAGATTTATAGAATTTTGAAAGAATTCTGAATTAAAATTTTTGAGTGTACTGTTCCTTTAAGGGGAAAAACTTGCAATTAAAAAGTTGTAATTAATAATATAGGCAGTAGAAAACAAGCCAGTATCACTACTACATGTTTGAATATTGTTGCTCAAATTGCACCCTGAAATTGCAGACAAAAAAGTTGAATGTGTCTTCGGTTTAGGCAGATTTATATTGACGTGTAACAAGCCTGTTTTGACTTGTCATATGCCTGTGTTTCGCTATGTTGCAGATTTGTGCTTGTTATTCTGAGATTAACACAAGAAATGACAGTAATATGCACCCTCCTTTCCTTTTATTTAATTGGATGTCATGTTCTGGTGAAACGGGAGTTTGTGGACAAAACTGCTTTTGTGCATGGGGTTTGAGAGATGCAGTTTTTGATTATTCAATTAAATGTTCCCTTTGTGTGTGTCTCAAATGCATCAAATACCCCCACTGCGGTTTTGTGGGTCTCTTTTAAACCATGTTGACGGCCTTTCACGTGTCATCAGTGTGAGCTCAGGTGGACACCGCTGTCTCATTCGTCCATCACACTAACCTGAGTGGACGTCTGTGTATGTGTGTGTGTGGACACAGCATGAACCTTGGAGTCCTCTGGTGTGCTGATTTACTTAATACTGGGTTTGTTTATGTATGTGACAACACCAGGAACCACAAAAAGACGAGAATAAAAATGGAAAACAAATAAATTTAAAAACATGAGAAAATAATATGCAGTGTACTTGCTGTTCGGTGAGTGACTCAGTACATCAAGTCATTTAACAATTGGATCTTTTGTGTCACCATGATCTGAACCACAACAGAACAAATGTGTCTCAACATAAAAAAGTCTTGGAAAGAAATAGAAAGCAAGAGAGAGCGAAAGAGAAATCGAGAAGTCCTGATGAAAGCAATATATTCTGATTGTGTACGAAACAGATAAAAGCAGAAAAAAGATGTCAGGGTGTATTAGTAGCCTTCAGAAATGAAGAGATGGGTGGATAGACGCAAGAGTGTCACAGTCCAAATAAACTCATTAAATGGGATCAGACAGCGAGAAACGAGAAAGTAAAAAGCAGAGAACAAGGTTGAGAGATAGAAAGAAAGAAGAGCTAAAGACTGATAGACATGTTCGCATGGTTTGCTTCAACATTTTCCAATGCTTTGAACTCTATAGAGTAAAGCGTCAAGCTACTGTACAGCATTACCCACAACATTACACATGAACACCATTAAACTAAACATTAGACTGCTTCAAACAGATATTTAATGAGATCCAGACTGATTTGTGAGTCTTTTGACCAATTCATTGAAAAGAACAGTCTCTTAAGAGTTTTTTTCCGACACTGGTTGTACATTTGTTGTTCCGTTCAACCAGCAATGACAATGCAATTGAGTTTTTTTGCATTATTTCGCAGTGCCCAGTCTTTCTCTTTCAACACAATCAATTCAGACAGCAAGTGCACAACTAAACTAAAACATTTCTTTGGCTGTGGTGCTGCAGATTCAGTAGCATCACAGCACTGCTGCTGAATTGTGGTGCAGGAAATACTCTTTTTAAGTATGGAGTTCCGCACACATTGGCGGAAGAATGCAAGAACTGTTAATTGAACTGAGACAACGTCCACACCAAAGGCCCCAGCACACTCACGGAGAAGTTCTTCTTTCGTTTGAAACAGCTGAGCAATGACATACTGTTTGCAAACATTCAGACACCAGCCACGTTGCTGTAGGAGGTCTTTAGAGGTACATTTAAATATGAGGATGCTCAAGACTACATGGAAAACATCAACTTATTTGACAATGAAATGTGTTTTCATTGACATTATGCCTCATTCTATGAGTAGAATCACACTAGATCAGTAAAAAAAAAGCTGTTTTAACCACTTGATGATGATTTAAAGTAAATATGCAGTAGATATTGTGCAATTTGTCTTGTTCACATTCTGAATTCATGACACTAATGCACTAAGACGCTATACGCGGCCATAATATGCTCCGATTACACTCTGTTATCGTAATTAATGATGTCACTGATACTACTTAAAGATGAGTGTATGAAAGAGTGTTAATGGGCAGAATACAGACAAAAGAATGATGATAGGAATATCTTACTATGGGCAAATGCATGAATGGCTTTCGGCTGCAGATAGCACATGAGTGAATGGGCACTTAAGAGTATTTTATTCCTACTGTAGACTAATTAAACAAAACAAAAAAAACAAAAAATCGCATGAAATGGTCTTGGAAAATGTCTCTAAGCGAACGATTGTACAGATGTTGGTAAGTTTGCACTGATTTGCTAATAATTCTGCTATAATTCATGTTGATTGAACTTAACTGATTGAATAGGAATTAGCTGTCGGCCTCATGGTAGGTGGAGCTTTCCTATACTTTGGAAAACGATAACATAAGGAAACTGAAAATGGAGGTTTACACTTAGTGTGGACGTGGCTCTAATGTAGATGAGAGGCGACATAGCGAAATCAATGCGTTTTCAAACTAAAATGTATTGGTGTGGACGCGGCCTATTACAGCGTTTTTCTCCACTGAAAAAGGAGACTTTTGAAAACACTGAAAATTATTCAGTTCCAGAATTTTTAGACGGTTCTAAATATCAACCAGTTTTTATTTATATTTATATTAAGTATCTAGATGCAGTTGTACGACACTATCTATGGCAATTAACAAATAGTAGAATCAACCCTTGTGATGTGAAGCAATCAGCTTTTCATGTCGCTTGTCTTGTGAAGCGCGTTGAAGTCCTAATAGTGGGGCCAGTACAAGGATGCAATCTTTGGTGAGGCGATTGTATGTTAGGAAGGGCATCCTTGATTGTTTCGCTGTCAGTCAGGGTGGGGGCATCAGAAGTTTCTGAAGTTTAAAAAAACGTAACCATTTAAGTGCGTTTCAGTCATCTGACGCTAAGACTTTAAATGTGTCTGGAAAAAAAAATTAGGACAGCATGCAGAGGAGCAGGGCTGTAGCTAGTGGGGTGAAAGGTGGTAACTATTCAAGGGGCACAAAGATCCAAGGGGCCCCTCAACAAATTCTAAACTGTATTTTTTAATAGGAAAGGGGCCCAGAGCAATATACAGTCAGAGGGCCCTGATGACCTTGCAAGAGGAGCAAAGAAAGGTTAATAAAACAACTGCAAGACAACTGAAACTTCCCGTCAGCTCCTCTAATGAAATAAAAAGAGAGAGCGAATAACTCTGAAAATCAAAGCAAGACAGGCATTGTCTTCGACTTCAGCAGCCAGGAAATTTTGACTCTAATGTAAATCGACTCAAAAACTGCTATACTTGCATAGACCGCAGTCTGTTTGTATTGTAGTTTAGAAGTGTATTAATATTAAACGGAGAAGGAAGTCAGATAAAAGAGCAGATATTATTTATGAATGGCGCTTGACCTAATGACTACAATCGCTCCCCTCTACTTGCCATTGTTCGCTTGCTTTCGCTCTTCGTTTCTCTGTGCGTATTCATCCACTCCATCCAATTTCTGATTCCCATTGTTAAAGTGATGAGATAAGGAAAAAATATGTGTTCGAATCAACATTCTTCTGGGTGCATTAAAAATGCAGTGTATGTGTGTACGTGAGTTGGTGCTGCACGGTGAGAATTGTGCAGGAGGGGGAAGTAATAAATTAAACATTGAATGATCTACAGAGCGCCTGCAGCCACACACGCGCTTGCACGCCCAAAAAAAAAACAGACTGCATCAAAATAATTTCCGTCTCACAAAGCTATTTTTAGTAGCAAGACTAACCATACTTTCCCCAGTCAAACCAGAGGGTATGTTAAATCACACTTTTAAATGTTCGATTTGCCAATCAAATCCATTTTAGTCACTGACAGCGGCAATTAGTGGTAGAAGATGTGAGCGTTTGGTTGTCATCCTGATCAGAGCACCATTTCTGGCTTTTTAACACCACAACGGCTGTCCGCACGGACACACTCACAAACTACATCTTTTCAAGATCCTTTAATTGACACAAACCGAGCCAGCAAAAATGTCCAGCTGGCGGAATCTTAAGAAACCTGTAAGAAACATGTCAGGGTCATGTTTCACACCAAAATCAAAAGAAAGAAATTTGCCTATATTTTAAGCCTATAAGAAAATGAAGCCTTTTCAGGACCATTAGATTATTTTTCGCATTGTGACATTATTTTTAAATCCTTTTGGGACTAATCGCAAGTCCTTTTCACATTTAATTATGTGCAGGATATGAATTATAGACATCTAGCCTATAATTCAGTTTTCACTTGTTAAAATGCTAATTCTTAATATCAGCAATGAAATTACTAGTAAAAAATGCCAATTTTTGATATTAGTACACTGTAAAAAAATTTCCGTAATTTTAATGGTAAAAGACTGTAAAAATGCTACAGTAATAAAACGTAAATTAGTTAACGAGTAGTTACCGTAAAATATACGTAATTTTTTTATATATATATATTCAAAAAGACAATACTGTACACTATAAAAAATTTCGATTTTGAAAAATTGAGAGAATTGAGAATTAAATGTTGGCTCAGTTAAAGACCCCATAACATAAATATGTATTGTGGTGATAACATCTGAAAGTTTTCAATTAAAATTAAACATTTATATTTACCGAGCACATTTAAATGTCTTCAGTCAATATGTCAAGTCGAACTGAAAAATGTTTTATCGGCTGAACAAATCATAGTAAACGAAAAACCGTCTACGCACGTGCAGCCTGACGAACCGTACGTTCAAAACTCGAAAGGTGAATGTACGTACATGCTGGACCGGAGCTGGGAATGCGTCACGCAGTGCCGTAGTCGGAAGACACGAACGACCATTGTAGTGATGGGAAGATCGGATCGTTTTACTGACTTGAATCTTTGAGTCTCGTTCAGCAAAATGAACGAATCTTTTTTCAAGTCATTTAGTTCATTTCATTCATTTGAGCAGAAATTAAATTAAAATTTTACATTTTCAATAGCTAAATCCCCCCCCCCCCACCCCCAACACATCTGCTTACGCAAACTTTGATTATAGTCCCAATAAGGACAATTTTATAATGCAGCCAAGGACAAATTATGAGAAACAAATGATTAGTTCACCTCTGGATTGAATCTTCTTGTCTGAGTCGTTCGTTCTTTTGTCACGTGACAGCCGTATGTGCATAGCGTATAAGGCTGTAACGTGACAAATGAACGAACGACTCGGACCAGAAGACTCAAGAGGTGAACTAATAATTTCTGTTTCCTCTGTGTGCAATGCATTGCGTATACGGCTGTCACGTGACAAAAGAACGAACGACTTGGACCAAAAGAGTTGAAAGGTGAACTAATAATTTCTGTTTCCTGTACAGCGCCTATGCGGTTTTCACGTAACAAACAAACGGAGGTTGCACAATGCACATGCGCGGTCAACACAAAATGAACGACTCACTCTCTGAGACTACTCGTTCTTCTGAGTCACATTAAAGATTCGTTCAAAATGAACGAATCGTTCATGAACGACCCATCACTACGCAGTGTTGCCAATTTAGCGAATTTGGCGCTAGATTTGGTGACTTTTTAGACAAGACTATAATTAAGACTATATATTAAGATATATTATTAATGTGAATGCGACATAGAGCTAATTTAGCTCCTTTAAATAAAATCTGGTGATAATCTAGCGACTTTCTGTTTCAAACAGAATATAATTATCTAAAACATAATACTTGAATAAAGATAACGCCATACAACTTCCTTCTGTTTCTATAGGTTACAGCAACTGTCAATTTGCAGCTAATGACCTAGATCCCGCCTATCCCCCAACTCCCTGCTGTTCCTATACGTTATAGTGACTGTCATTTAGTATTTTGATGCATAGACTTTACCTACCCTCTCTCCTTACCCCCGAGTTCAACAAATCAAAGCTAGTTATCTTAACGATTGACAATATATGTAACAGCTCGTGCCTTGCAGAAATGTCCATGACATCCCCTGAAGAAATCAACCAAATTGAGATTCAGTGGTGCAACATACATCATATCCAGAGGGAACATTTGGATAACACTGGGAAATTCTGGTGTGAAGTAGAATCCTACAGAGATGCTACAGGTGACAAACCATTCAAAGAACTTTGTAATCTGGCACTGACCATCCTTACTCTGCCACACAGCAACGCACAACTGAACGCATGTTCAGTCAATTAAATGTAGTTAAAACTAAATTAAGAAATCGTTTGTCACTCCTAACTGTGAACTCAATTTTGCACATCCGATACAGACTTCAAACTGCAGGCAAGAAATGCTATCAGTACTCCCTTGCCTTCCAGCATGCTCAGAATAATTGGCACAATGGAATCCTACTCCTCAGATAGCAAGAAGGCAAATCCTGAAGAAGAGCCCCCCTTAGACGAGGATGTCATCTAGGCTCTATTGTAAGGTAGGATGATGTTATATTTTACATATTTAAAAAATGTATGCTGTGTGCTGCCCTGCATTTTGTAGAGGGATATATAATTTTATTATTTATTTTGGTGTTTTGAAGTTGTTTCCAGCACTCAGGTGCTGTCTGGATTGTTACACCGTCTATTGTTGATGTGGTGTATTAGGGTTGGAATTAAATACTCACTCAATGAGAGCAGCTTTGACACCACTTTTTTGTTACCAAAGATTTTCAACATCAGTGGTATGCAAACAGGTTATATTTATCCTTCATCCCAACAGAACACAGTCACAGACTCATTTTAATCACTGAAGATGGCATAACATGTATTTTCCTTCCATTTAAATTATACTGTGCCCACATGGAGCATGATGTCAAGCTAACATTTTCAAAAAGAACTACTCTTTGAAGAACATTTCATAATTCTTATTGTTTTGATGTATGAGACCTTCAAAAAATGTATAATTATTTATAAAGGTTTTTTTTATTTTCAAAACTTCATGTAATTACTCAGAATGAAAGGTACGTCTAGATGAAACACTAACGTGTACGAAGTGAGTCTCTTACACCTGAAGATGGCATAACTGAAACCTTGAGCCCCAAAGAAATGAAAGACCAAACTTATGTACATTTTACCACTTGAATCTACTGTCTATATTCTACTACAGTTCACAAAATCTGACTACATCTGAAGTTAAAATGTGCCCAAACTTTGAAATTCAAACAGGGGCAAACACTTCTTTACAACAATGCTTAAACAATTACAAAGTTGAATCTTTGAAATTTTAAGATTGTGCTTAACTCTCAAATGTTATCATCATTTTGTTATATGTCTCTAATAATCCTATTATCCCCTGTTATAGGTGGCAGACTTGACAGCACAGAGGTCCTCTGCTCTTCAGGATCTTTCCTTGAATTTGAGAGAGAAGGGCTCTATTTCAAAGACCATTCTGGTAATTTCTTTATTAAAGGGTCAGTTCACCCAAAAATGATAATTCTATCATGATTTACTCACCTTTAAGCCATCTCAGATGTGTATGTCTTTTCTCTTTCAGCAGAACCAAAATGAAGATTTTTATAAGCACATTTCAGCTCCGTATGTCCATATAATGCAAGGAAACGGCTACCAAAGTTTGATGATACAAAAGGCACATTTAGGCAGCATAAAAGTAATCCACACGACTCCATTTGATCAATTAATGTCATCTGAAGCAAGTCGACAGGTTTGTGTAAGAAACAAATCGATAATTATTATTATTTTTTTTTACTTTAAATCGTTGCTTCTGGCCAGCGCTGAGATGCTGGTTGAAATGACCGAATTCTCGTGTGACTTCCTTCCTCTGCTTCTGACTTCTCGCATGAACGCGCCGATGCGCTTGCATCACATGACAACTACGTGATGCATTGACTGCTGGCAGAAAGCGATTTGTTTTAAAGTTAATAAAGTTTTAATGACTGATTTATTTTTTTACACAAACCTATCGATTTGCTTCAGAAGACATTAATCGATTGACTGGAGTTGTCTGGATTACTTTTGTGCTGCCTAAATATGCCTTTTGGACCGTCAAACTTTGGTAGTCGTTTCCTGGCATTGTATGGACATACTGAGCTGAAATGTGCTTATACTAATCCTCATTTCGGTTCTGCTGAAGAAAGAAAGACATACAAATCTGGGATGGTTTAAAGGTGAGTAAATCATGAGAGAATGATCATTTTTACGTGAACTAATCCTTTTTAAGTGTACAGTGACAAAAGCTGAAAACAATTAAACAAAAACACATTAATAGCTAAAATTAGGAATTGGGAGTAAATACAGTTGTACTGTATTACTGAAAACGGCATTCTACAGAGTACCGAGGCTTGGGCAAGAAGCATACAAATGGGAATTCTAGAAGTGATGGATCTGCATTTCCATATAAAGATCATTCTCCAATGCGGTCAATGATGCAGTTGACCTGAAAGAGCATGTGGTTATGGTTAAATTGGTTAATGCTTTTATTATCCTCTAGAGCAGAGGTGTGCAACTCCATTCCTGGAAAGCCACTGTCCTGCAGAATTGAGCTCCAACCCTAATCAAACACACCTGCCCTAAATTTTTTCTGCCCTAAATCTTCACTGATTTGTTCAGATTAGGGTTGGAGCTAAATTCAGGACTGGTGCTGGGCACTCCTGACCTAGAGGATAACAAGGACTGTGTACTATACAGTATCTTACCACAGTTATTTCAGTTTTATGATTGTGCTGTAATTCCTTGGTAAGCTACACTGGCATCTGTTCTGCAAATATTTGTCAGATAATGTGTTTTCAGATGTTTATTATGTTTAAAATGTATGTACAATTTGATAGACATACCTCTTTTAAGCTGTTTGTAAGTGCCATCTTGAATGTATGCAACATTATTTTTCTGTTAAGTGTTTTTGCTCTTTCTATAATCTAAGGTGAAGTATTATCTACAAAACGTATTCTGTTGTGCAGGTGATTAAAAAAAGAGTTAATGAAGAGTATGTTAAAGAGAGATATTATGTTTCATGGATTGCATATTTTTTTTTAATTATATTTTATACATTATTTACATTAGGACAATGAGAAATAAACAATTTAGTCAACTGTAAAAATTTTAGACCTCTAAAACTGAAAAGTTTAAAGTGACTTTTTCAATTGGCACAATTAAAATTCTGTGAATTGAATATACTCTGTTGCGGCAACAGTCTTTTGACAT
This sequence comes from Myxocyprinus asiaticus, assembly GCF_019703515.2. Lineage (NCBI taxonomy): Eukaryota > Metazoa > Chordata > Actinopteri > Cypriniformes > Catostomidae > Myxocyprinus > Myxocyprinus asiaticus. The sequence goes on along the minus strand of NC_059377.1, from coordinate 37,091,288 downwards.
TGGCTCAATCAGAAATTATCAGTTGTAATGCAACATTCACTATAAAATTTAGAGTTTTAGAGGTCTAAACATTTTTACAGTGTAGTTTACGGTAAAATGTTGTAAAAATGATATTTTTTAGATATAAAAATATGATTTTCCCGTATAATTAAAGGTAAAAATATATATTATGTTTAACAAGAGAGTACATGTACTTTTTATGGTAAATTATTGTTAAAATTACATTAAAACACGTAAAAAGTTCCCAGAATTCCCTATGTGACCCATTACATTTCATTATATTTTATGGGAATAGTTATGTTTCTTCTTATTTTTAATATCAGTTATGTACTTTGGGATGTTCTGTGTTATATTTGATGTAGTTTAGTTAATGTTTATTGCATAATTTTAATTTCACATGTGTTACCCAGATGGTGTTAAGTGTTTGTGTTATGTGTAAATCAGATGTTTATTGTAACTGTCATACTGCTATGTTGCTTGGAACTGCACCCAAGACTTTCACCCACTGTTGCACTTGTGTATATGGTTGAGTGACAATAAAGGGATTTGATTTTGATTTGATTTGATATGTGTGAGTGACACTGAGCACTGTCTCTACATGTTTATTTGTCATTGCTCCTGGAAGAGCCACTATTGGTGAACTTCATATCATCAGTTTCAAAAGGTTAATATATTAAGTTTATCATTTAATAATATAAATGACGGTACTGCACTGTAAAATATATCGTAAAAACAGAAGGTTTAAACCTGTTGTTTTGTAAAGTTGTTTACATTTTTACTGTATTTTGTACATAATTATTCTGGCAACCACAGCTGCCAGTTTTTTTTTTTGTTTTTGTTTTTGTAAAAACAACTGGATTTTTTTTCAGTGTAATTACATTTGCACTAGTAACGACGTTAATTCTTGATAGATAAAATTACATCTTTACTTGCAGAAATACCCGTTCTTGATATCAGTCCTTAAAACTGGTAGTTAAAACTGTAAAAAAATAAATAAAATTAAAAATTAAAAATTACTCTAGTATTTCACAATAACCTGTCATTCAGTTTTTTCCTTTCAGCTGTCAGGCTGCAGAACACAAAACTCAAAAATAAAATTGTAACCCTTTAAAAGAAACTGTATCATACCAGTTGCACATTACTTTAAACTGTTTCCTTCATACTGTACTTCTCCTGTTATACTTGAATCAATGCACCTGTTTCTTTAACATGCTATTTGCACTGTATATTATCTTTCACTGTAACAGTCATTTGCCATTTCCACCTCTTTCAGTACCAAAGCACCTTCTGTATATATACTATTACTTATTTGCAATGACTGGTCTACGGTCTGAATCTTAAACATGCACTTTTTTTTAATAAGTTATATATATATATATATATATATATATATATATATATATATATATATATATATATATATATATATACAGGTGCATCTCAATAAATTAGAATGTCGTGGAAAAGTTCATTTATTTCAGTAATTCAACTCAAATTGTGAAACTCGTGTATTAAATAAATTCAATGCACACAGACTGAAGTAGTTTAAGTCTTTGGTTCTTTTAATTGTGATGATTTTGGCTCACATTTAACAAAAACCCACCAATTCACTATCTCAAAAAATTAGAATACATCATAAGACCAATAAAAAAAACATTTTTAGTGAATTGTTGGCCTTCTGGAAAGTATGTTCATTTACTGTATATGTACTCAATACTTGGTAGGGGCTCCTTTTGCTTTAATTACTGCCTCAATTCGGCGTGGCATGGAGGTGATCAGTTTGTGGCACTGCTGAGGTGGTATGGAAGCCCAGGTTTCTTTGACAGTGGCCTTCAGCTCATCTGCATTTTTTGGTCTCTTGTTTCTCATTTTCCTCTTGACAATACCCCATAGATTCTCTATGGGGTTCAGGTCTGGTGAGTTTGCTGGCCTGTCAAGCACACCAACACCATGGTCATTTAACCAACTTTTGGTGCTTTTGGCAGTGTGGGCAGGTGCCAAATCCTGCTGGAAAATGAAATCAGCATCTTTAAAAAGCTGGTCAGCAGAAGGAAGCATGAAGTGCTCCAAAATTTCTTGGTAAACGAGTGCAGTGACTTTGGTTTTCAAAAAACACAATGGACCAACACCAGCAGACGACATTGCACCCCAAATCATCACAGATTGTGGAAACTTAACACTGGACTTCAAGCAACTTGGGCTATGAGCTTCTCCACCCTTCCTCCAGACTCTAGGACCTTGGTTTCCAAATGAAATACAAAACTTGCTCTCATATGAAAAGAGGACTTTGGACCACTGGGCAACAGTCCAGTTCTTCTTCTCCTTAGCCCAGGTAAGACGCCTCTGACGTTGTCTGTGGTTCAGGAGTGGCTTAACAAGAGGAATACGACAACTGTAGCCAAATTCCTTGACACGTCTGTGTGTGGTGGCTCTTGATGCCTTGACCCCAGCCTCAGTCCATTCCTTGTGAAGTTCACCCAAATTCTTGAATCGATTTTGCTTGACAATTCTCATAAGGCTGCGGTTCTCTCGGTTGGTTGTGTATCTTTTTCTTCCACACTTTTTCCTTCCACTCAGCTTTCTGTTAACATGCTTGGATACAGCACTCTGTGAACAGCCAGCTTCTTTGGCAATGAATGTTTGTGGCTTACCCTCCTTGTGAAGGGTGTCAATGATTGTCTTCTGGATAACTGTCAGATCAGCAGTCTTCCCCATGATTGTGTAGCCTAGTGAACCAAACTGAGAGACCATTTTGAAGGCTCAGGAAACCTTTGCAGGTGTTTTGAGTTGATTAGCTGATTGGCATGTCACCATATTCTAATTTTTTGAGATAGTGAATTGGTGGGTTTTTGTTAAATGTGAGCCAAAATCATCACAATTAAAAGAACCAAAGACTTAAACTACTTCAGTCCGTGTGCATTGAATTTATTTAATACACGAGTTTCACAATTTGAGTTGAATTACTGAAATAAATGAACTTTTCCACGACATTCTAATTTATTGAGATGCACCTGTATATACACTATATTGCCAAAAGTATTCGCTCACCTGCCTTTAGACGCATATGAACTTAAGTGACATCCCATTCTTAATCCATAGGGTTTAATATGACATCGGCCCACCCTTTGCAGCTATAACAGCTTCAACTATTCTGGGAAGGCTTTCCACAAGGTTTAGGAGTGTGTTTATGGGAATTTTTGACCATTCTTCCAGAAGCGAATTTGTGAGGTCAGACACTGATGTTGGACGAGAAGGCCTGGCTCACAGTCTTCGCTCAAATTCATCCCAAAGGTGCTCTATCGGGTTGAGGTCAGGACTCTGTGCAGGCCAGTCAAGTTCTTCCACACCAAACTCGCTCATCCATGTCTTTATGGACCTTGCTTTGTGCACTGGTGCGCAGTCATGTTGGAACAGGAAGGGGCCATCCCCAAACTGTTCCCACAAAGTTGGGAGCATGGAATTGTCCAAAATCTCTTGGTATGCTGAAGCATTCAGAGTTCCTTTCATTGGAACTAAGGGGCCAAGCCCAGCTCCTGAAAAACAACCCTACATCATAATCCCTCCTCCACCAAACTTCATAGTTGGCACAATGCAGTCAGACAAGTACCGTTCTCCTGGCAACCGCCAAACCCAGACTCGTCCATCAGATTGCCAGATGGAGAAGCGTGATTCGTCACTCCAGAGAACGCGTCTCCACTGCTCTAGAGTCCAGTGGCGGCATGCTTTACACCACTGCATCCGACAATTTCATTGCACTTGGTGATGTATGGCTTGGATGCAGCTGCTCGGCCATGGAAACCCATTCCATGAAGCTCTCTACGCACTGTTCTTGAGCTAATCTGAAGGCCACATGAACTTTGGAGGTCTGTAGCGATTGACTCTGCAGAAAGTTGGCGACCTCTGCGCACTATGCGCCTCAGCATCCGCTGACCCCGCTCTGTCATTTTACGTGGCCTACCACTTCGTGGCTGAGTTGCTGTCATTCCCAATTGCTTCCACTTTGTTATAATACCACTGACAGTTGACTGTGGAATATTTAGTAGCGAGGAAATTTCACGACTGGACTTGTTGCACAGGTGGCATCCTATCACAGTACCACGCTGGAATTCACTGAGCTCCTGAGAGCAGCCCATTCTTTCACAAATGATTGTAGAAGCAGTCTGCATGCCTAGGTGCTTCATTTTATACACCTGTGGCCATGGAAGTGATTGAAACACCTGAATTCAATTATTTGGATGGGTGAACGAATACTTTTGGCAATATAGTGTATATATATACACACACATCCACACACACATGTGCTTTAATTCACCAAAGTGGCATTCAACTGATCACAAGGTATAGTCAGGACATTACTGATGTAAAAAACAACTAATCATGCTAAATAGCTAATTTGGAACTAGAAAATCACTTGCTATTATATCAAACACAGTTGAAAGTTATTTGGTTCGTTAAATGAAGCTTAATATTGTCTTTGTGTTTGTTTTTGAGTTGCCACAGTATGCAATAGACTGGCATGTCTTAAGGTCAATATTAGGTCAAAAATGGCAAAAAAGAAACAGCTTTCTCTAGAAACTCATCAGTCAATCATTGTTTTGAGGAATGAAGGCTATATAATGCTTGAAATTGCCAAAAAACCGAAGATTTCATATAAAGGTGTACACTACAGTCTTCAAAGACAAAGGACAACTGGCTCTAACAAGGACAGAAAGAGATGTGAAAGGCCAGATGTACAACTAAACAAGAAGATAAGTACATCAGAGTCTCTAGTTTGAGAAATCGACGCCTCACATGTCCTCAGCTGACAGCTTCATTGAATTCTACCTGCTCAACACCAGTTTCATGTACAACAGTAAAGAGAAGACTCAGGGGTGCAGGCCTTATGGGAAGAATTGCAAAGAAAAAGACACTTTTGAAACAGAAAATCAAAAAGAAAAGGTTAGAGTGGACAAAGAAACACAGACACTGGACAACAGATAATTGGAAAAGAGTGTTTTGGATCTTTACCCCATTGAGCTTTTGTGGGATCAGCTGGACTGTAAGGTGCGTGAGAAGTGCCCGACAAGACAGCCACATCTATGGCAAGTGCTACAGGAAGTGTGGGGTGAAATGTCACCTGAGTATCTGGACAAACTGACAGCTAGAATGCCAAGGATCTGCAAAGCTGTCATTGCTGCACATGGAGGATTTTTTGATGAGAACTCTTTGAATTAGTTTAAGAAGTTCTGAACATTTTTTTTTTTTTTTTTTTCAAATTGTAATAGTAATTTTTCATGTTATTAATGTCCTGACTATACATTGTGATCAGCTGAATGCCAAAAAAAACAAAAAATGTATATCAAGAATGGTTATTTGCACGGGTACTGATGTCATTTTTTGATAAAGACTTTACATTTTTTACTAGTGTAAATGTAGTAAAAGTAGTAATTCCATTGCTGATAAAGAATTTCAGTTTATAAATAAAGTGGTTAACATTACTTGAAGAGACTTTCACATTTGTTCTACAGCATAAATTACAGACAGTTAAACGTCACACACAATTTTGAAAGCATTGTGTGCTTTAATAATGCATGTTGCTAACAACTTGCTATGGGCTACAACAGTTTTCCGATTAATTACATGTCATTCGACAAGCACATTAATTCACATCCTTGTTCTGAATATAAAAAAGGGGGGAAGTGGTGATGGCACTATTTTCAAACATTCATACTAGCCCATGTATTCAAGAACTGAACGCAATAAATCAAATATATGTACAAATAAACTTGCAGCACAGTCCTCCCACATCCAACTTCCCAGCAGTCTCTAAAAAGTGAATCCTTGGGAGTCACCTGACCAGGTTTGTATAGGTTTTCACCACTCACAATACTTTTGTAGTCTGTGAAGAAAACTGTCACAACCATGACAGACAACATCTTAATGGTCCAAAAAAAATAGGCTCCATTACCTGCAAAACCAAACATTTTTATGGGTTGAAATGCACCTGGACAGGCATCCAGGAGTCACCTACAGTAACTAGAATTTGTAACAACAAAAAGTACAAGAAAAAGAAAGTCTGTTAAACAGGGTAATTAAGTCATAATTAGCTAAAAATAATTATCCAGACAGCAATTCAAAACATTGCCCAAAATGCACCCACACTTAGATGCCTACACTTCCTCAAAAACACAGACACATGATGTAAGTGTGCAAGTACTCTATACTCATACAATAACAGCAGATTGACTGTTCTCTGACACTGGAGTGGGCATGAAATTCCAAGAGTCTGCAGTATGTTCTGAGAAAATGTGGCCAGCTCAGATATTAAGCTCTCAGAGAGTGACAGACAGAGGAAGAGTAAAGATGAAGAAAAAATGAGAGCTAGAGAGAGAGAGAGAGAGAGAGAGAGAGAGAGAGAGAGGGTGAAGGGAAGGAAAGGCAAAGAAAAGCTGGGACACAAGTGCATTTCTGAGTCGCGACTGTATCTCTCTCTGCTTACGGAGGGGCGTAGTGTTCCTGTATGTCACACAATCATGCACGGACGCTCCCAGAAACACACACTGACAGTATCCATGTGTTACAGACATGTCATCCACAACAAAACACAAAGCAGTTACATATACACACAGAGGCAGATACCAGTTCCTCTCACAGGTCGCTCTTGCCGGAGGTGCTGAATCCAAATTTACTCATTCTCTGTGGTTCAATACTTCTCGTATCACAAACAATTCTCACAAAACAAGCTCAAACACACTCTCTATTTCACCGATGGGCATTGCTAGCATTTTCTACAGAATGAAAAACATGTTTGAGTGTTGTTACTTCAGCGATATTAAATAGATTTGCTGCAAGCGTACACAAACTAATGAAGAAATGAACACAGATGAATACCGTGAGGGTAATGTACGAAATATAGATTCTAGCTTGAGCCATTCACTGTGTCCAAACAGGCATAACACAAGGAGATTCAAGTGTAAAGTAATTTTTCTGTCCCTAGAGAAAGTGAAATAGGGCGCAAAAGCGGCAAGATCAGAACATATGAGGCTTCATATAGGAGCTAAACATTTTTGATTACTCATTGCTTTATCGTGTGGCACCTGGTTAGGTTTCTATTAAGAGGTGTTCACAGTGATTTACAGTGACAAAGTGACTGAAAGTCATTCATTTTCAATTACAGTTGGCCATATGAGGTGACATAAACAACCAAAATCACTGGCGATGCAACAAAGTTGATTAGAGTTCAACTTTATTCAAATGAGCTGCATTGAAGCTTCATTGATTATAATAACAGTGTTCTACATTTGTTGTGTTGCTCACTTGTAGTGTAGACAAACACTTATTAAGGAAATTAATCCTCGACTATTTTAACACAACAACCTGAAAGCTCAATGTTCACTTGACTTCATTATTTATTAACTGTACCATTTAAAATCACTGTTTCATTATTGCCCATCAACAAGAATTTTTTTTTTTTTTTGCAACAAATAATTGGTCTAAACTTTATTTTGATTTCAATAACTCAGCAAGCATGTAATTAGCATAAGTAATTTTATGGGGATTAAACACACAAATTTGAGTTTATTCTCTTATTTGCAAACTCTGTGATAAAGAGACTACTGAAAAAAGAGACAATCAATCTCAGATATATTTCACAAAACAATATTCAGATTTGTTTTAATTTATTACTGTTAAAAATAGGGCTGTCAATATACTAATTGCAATTAATCTCATGATTTCCGACCAGTCTTCAAAAAGCAAAATGAAACCGTAATAATGTCAAATTCAGTAAATGTTCATTTAAATTTAAAATGTAATTTTCAGTATTTTTAATTTATTAAATTTTTTTAATGTTACACTTTCTTTACATTAAAACCCCTGGACTACACAACTGTCATGCCTAAATGGATGTGATGTATTCGTCTTCGGCCAGTATGTAACCACCTAGCAACCACTCAGAACACCCTAGCAACCACCTAGCTACATGCTAAAACTACTCCTAAAACCTTAGTAATTTGCAATGAACATGCAATGAACTGGCAACTACCCACAGCGCCCAAGCACCATTCAAATTATATTTAAAAAAAAGGTACACATTTTGTTTATTACTCTTCTTATTTTAGTGTCCTTATCTGTCTATACCTCTCATTCTCTCCCTCCATCTCAACTCCCTCTCACGCAATCATTTCCTTTCATCCTACAATCCACCTTTGTCACCTTCCTCCACACCATCTTTTCCTCTCTCTCTCTCTCCGTGCAAGGCAACCTGTGAAAAACAAATCTCAAGTAAAGCAACTCTATTTTCGATAACAGGAGCTGCTGTACCACATCACAGAAGAACAGAAAGACATGAAGATTCGTTCTCACTGGTTTGTCTTGCATGAAAGAGGGGGAAGTCCCACAGAGAATAAGTGTATGTGTGAACACGGAGCTGTAAGCAAGCATGTGTCAGTGTCATCTCTGAGTTTTGGGGAGGCCCTTGCAGACGAGGAAGGAAGAAGGAAGGGTTGGAAAATGAGAAAGAGCCGAGTGTTATCCCTGGTACTCATTCTGCTACGTTATCTTGTTTTTAAATTTGATTTATTTTTTAATTTAAGTTTTTTGTTTCCATTTACGTTTATTGCTAGTAAATGAAATCACAAATCATTTTAAACTTAATTCATGTCCCAGATTTTTTTATTATTGAGTTTCAAGCCATATTTTATACCCTTTTTGTGGAACGTGTCTTCAACAGTGTGATGCCATTGGAGAACCATAAAGTTCCACAAAGAGCTTTTCTTTTTGTCCATCCATCCATCCATCTATTTCTTTAAAAATAAAGGTTCCAATTAGAACCAAAAAGGGTTCCACAAAGAATGATTTACAATTCCAGCATAATGGATGTGGCATTTTCAGTGAAAACGTGAAATTTAACTTCATATATAAAGTACTCATTACCAGTATATAATTTTTTTTTTTTATGTATAATCATAAACCCCTGCAGATAGAGTCCAGACATCAGAAAAGTTTCAGTCTGGACACATTTTTTCCAGTTTAGATCGGGAAATGAGCTTGCGTTACGGATGTGGCAGGTTTTTGGGAGACCACACACTTTGAAAAAACTCTGTGAATTGAAATGCACAATCCAGAAATAATAATAGCCACTGAATTTAGAAGGGTTGGCACTCCTAAAAACATGTAACATTTATTTTTTATTCACTGTGGTTTTCACATAAATGAGGAAAAATCCAGCGTTACAGATGTGATATCCCTTCATTACGGACGTGACAGTAGTGAAAGCAGCACTTACATCAGGGGGGAAACCATTAAAAACACTTTGAAATCTGCAGAATTTGACCTCTGAGATATATTATATTATGTTATAATACCGATTAAGGCTGCATGATGAATTGAAATAAGATTGAAATCACAATTTTTCCATGGTATGGTTGACATTTTCCCAGAATTGCCCAGTTATTAAGAAAACCATCTCAATTACTGGTGCATTAAAGAACACAGAAACAATCCTCTGATCTGAAGAATTGTTTTATTCTCCAAAGAGCCATATAGTCAAACAAAGGACCATGTGTGGACGGGGAAGAGAATGAGGATTGGAAAATGAGAAAGAAAAGAGCAGAGTGGAGTTTAACAGCGAGTTTGGCTAGATGGACAGATAAATGGCTCAGGAAATCCATTTGAGCCATTTATCTGTCCATCTTTGTTGAGCTGTGGAGAGCAAATCTGTATATGTTCACACATACATACACAGTTCAGAGGGGATTAGGAGCATGCAAGATTGTTCACAGATACCTATATACAGTTACAGTATGTATACACTGTAAACATCCATCCACAAAAACAAACACACGTTGATCTGTGTCAATGAAATGTTAATGATTTACATCTAATACTTGCAGTCTTAAAAACCATGAAAAGGGTACGAACTGGTGTCCCATTACTTTTTAAAAGGGGTCATATTATATATTTTGTTATCATTAATATCCGTCCACCAAAACCATCATCATTTTTTTTTTTCATGTCAATTTCACCCTCTCTCTGAGCCTCAAAATTAAATGATCTGTTTTTGGCTGATGGTGGCCTTTAAGAAATGTTCCCTTCACATGTAAAACGAGCAACAGCAATGATCTGGACCTTGTTGAAATAAAATTTTAGCTGCTCGTTCTAATGTTGCGATCCTAAAGAAGGATAGGCAGACCTGTAGGAGCTGCATCCAGCCAGAAACAGCACAAGATCTGACAAACTTTTCAACATATTATTGTTAGTTTTTTGGTGTTTAGAAAAAAAGTAAGAACCAAATAGTTTATACAAATTGATGCCATATGAGAACATGGAGAGCTTTTATTTTCTACTTCTTTAAAAAAAAACATCTATGTACTATGTGCATTGAAGAACACAGAAACCAATATGCTGATCTGAAGAATCTATAATGTAGCATAATGTACTTTCTTTAAAGAACCATATAGGCAACTAACTGTAAGAACCCTAGAAAATAGAAAAAAAAGGCTCTGAACTCAATGTGCAACAAAGAATGATTGAAGAACCTTTATTGTATTTAATCCAGCATTTTCCTGTGGCAAGAGGCCATTGCATTCTGAATGGAGAGGCATGAAAAACAAAACACACTACTGAAATATAAGATTCAAGTCACAGCCAATCCCATCTTTCCATTAGCCCGACACAGACAGGCCATTAAAAAATGTCAATACCGCAGCAGACAGTCAGCCCCTGTGCCCCTCGACCTCATGGTGAGGTCATCCATACTGGATGGAGGTAGTGTAGACCATCAACCAGAGGGTGAAAGATTTCAGTTAAGGGCTAATGTGGCAGGGAGAGTCACCAAACCGCTAGGGTGTGGGTTATGACTTGGTTCCAGTCCTGATCTGCCAGCACAGTCATGCCCCTGAGGAGGGCACTTAACTACATCACTGCTCTGAGGGCACAGGATGGTGGCTTTTCATCCTGGACTAAATCCAAACTCACAATGTTCACCCTCTATGGTTCTCGGCCAAATCTGGTTCTCTGGGAGAACTTTAGGATAATCGAAACACATATTTCCATTTAGCCTTCGTTGACGATCCCTACTGAGTTTCTGTTGTACATGAACATGGCAGATACTGTTATCCAAAGCAACTTACAGTGCCTTCAATGTATACATTTTATCAGCATGTGTGTTTCCTGGATATCGAACCGATGACCTTGGTGTTACTAGTACTATGCTCTACCAGTTCAGCTCGAGAAAGTTATAAATTAAGGCCAGATCACATGCTGGTCCCACATTCACAGTTCCATGAAATACTGTTTAAACAATTCTTTAATATTATAATATTTGATCAAAATGTGAATGAATACACTTATCCAAGTTTAATTTCATGATTTTCAGTTAGCAATGCAAAGGTCAAGGCTTCAATTCCTAGAGAATGCACAAACTGATGAAATGTAAATGTAAATCTTAAATGCACTGTAAACCACTTTGAAAATGTACATTTTAGCAATGTAATTCCTTTTTAATTTTATGAAATATATTTAAATCTTTCTGGTCAACCCAGTACTACTGACCTTTTAATGAAGAAGATATATTAATTACCATATTGATAATTATTATTGGCCTGTTTCACTTGTATCACAGAAGAGAACAGGAAATTATGGAGAGGTAGGCGAGAAACAGGATTGAGATATGTCATGAGCCAGATTCAAACCCGTCTTTGTCCCCATGAGCGCCAGACCCCAACATGCCAAGAATATACGCTAATTGCTAAGCCACAGTTTCGTTTGAATATTGATGTTAAAGTACATGAAATCAAAATTCACCCTTTTTACTTTCTTAATGCATACTCCTCGTCTTATTATAAACGATTCATCAGTGCATGTTGTTCCTAAGGAAAAACATTTTTTGTGATGTGTCTTTGTAATCTTTAATCAAAGTGAAATGGCTCTGAAATGGCTTTCCTTTTTGGCTGAGGTCACTTAGGCCACACAATAGTCAAACAGCTATTTAGGCAACTTTATTTTACTTGACTTAACCCAACATTTGGAAATGTCTGTCACTTCATTACATGAAAGTAAATGTTGATTTGCAGTCAGGCAGTCTCATTTTCTGCACTGAAGCCTGCAGCAAGCCGTAAGTGAAGAAGATTTCACAAGTTCACAAGGTCATAAGACCCGAACAGGTATTGAGCCACGGTAACCCCACTTTACTGCCTTGCCGTATTACGCCTAAATTGGCGGCTGCCTTCTAAGTAAGCATTCTAACTCAAATGGAACATCAAAGTTGACTGATTTGGAATGCTCTATAACGATTCAGTGCATCACACAAATGGTGCTCCTTACGTGAAATTCACAATTGGTTTCAATAGTTTAACGTTAGCATGTTGCTAAGCTAACAATGCAATACTTTAAAGGGATAGTTTATACAAAGATAAACTATGTTAGGCAGTATGTTAGACTCATTCACTTTCATTGCACCTTCTTTTCATACAGTTAAAGTGAATGATGACAGAGGCTGACGTTCTGCATAACATCTCCTTTTGTGTGCCATGGAAGAAAGAAAGTCATATAGGTTTGGAACAACATGAGGGTTGAGTAAATTACAGAATTTTCATCTCTGGGTGAAAGATCCACTTAATAAGCATAAAAATACATATATTTAGTAAGCATTTTTAGTTATGCTTTTCAGTATAGAATGAAATACTTTCCTCTAGTTTTGTCCGTCATCTTTTCACTGAGCTTGTTGCCAAAGGAGGTACCTTAGTAGGCAGCATACAGTAGCATGTTGCTGCCTACCTTATGGAACAGCCTATGATGCCTTAAAATGCTTCCTACGTAGGCAGTCCACAAGCTTTTGGAGCAGAGCTAGTAAAGCCTAGCACACGACTCAAGCTCATCTCCTTTGATGTTTTGAGTTGGCGACTTGTCTGCGACTAGAAGTCTCAGATCCCACGTCAATGGTCGTGTAGTGTGCGCACTCCTGCGACTCGCCCTGACAAGTCACAGATGCTTTGACGGATTGCAAACCTGCTTGAAATCTGGCCAACAACGAGACCGACAATGGGCAACAGCCAATGAAATACAGAGAAAGTGCAAGAGGAAAGCAGTTAGACAATAAAATAAAACAAAACATCTTCCTACCTGGTCTCTCATCATTATCTTCAGCTGTTTCTCTTACTTTTTCTTTTCTGTGCTAAACGGCGCAGTAAACGGGCATAAGCCTTTCTTTCATGTTAGCTGACATTATCACAAAGATCTGTGCACGAGTTTGTGAAAGATTTTCATTATCGTAATTTTAAGTTGTGTTTTGGGCAAACCGTTTGAAACGGGACGACGCTAAAGACAGCTGTAATGGGATCCAAAACATTTTGAGATTTGTCCACTTCAAACACATAATCAAACACACACAGCAGCGAAGCACCGCCTGATAAAACTAGAGTTTGCAATTTGCCTGTTACATGCGGATTTAAAGGAAATAACCACATGTTCGGAAGACTTTAAAATCAGAAATCAGAGATTCTCCCCAAACACAAGTGGTGTAACAGTGATGTGTCTCGCTTGTACACTTGTGAACGGATCACCCAAAACTCATCTCAATACCAAGTGTACACAGGGTCTCAGTCGGGGACGAATAGTTGTGTAGCTGATACACCCAGTCTGCGATCAGTAGTGTTGAGTGCGTATGGCTTAATGCAAAACTAAGTTCCCCACTACACCATGTTTCAGAGGCTCATTAGTTGAGCATGAAGCCTTTGCTTAGTACCGTCTTAAATCCACAAGACCCCACAAGGGGGTTGGAAGCAAGACAACTAATAAAATCTTGTATCCAGAGGGAGTGTTAACTATAATGAGCGCCAGCACAAATGGGCGAATTTACCCAGACTCTGAAATGAATACAACTTAAAGAAGAGGAATAAAAGAATTCAAATGAATTTGACAAGGCAAAATGAAAAAGATAATATCTGAGAAATTGTGAATTATTTCACGCCCAGGGAACAGATGGCTGGGGTAATAGGTATTTGGTTAAAAAAAAACAAAAAAAACCTTTCATACCTCTAGAGGATGAAAGAGAATTTGCGAAACTGCAGTAGCTAGATAAGTGAACAACCTACTCCCTATTAGAAGTAAAAAGATTATGATGCAGGCCTACAATATAAAAAAGACAAAGAAAGTGTAAGAAAAAACAGATGGAAAAGAGCAGATTTAACTTTTTCTTCCTCAAGCATTTACAAGTTTTTCCCATTTTCACTACAAATACAGATAAAAAATTTGTTTTGCTAGAGAGATTCTGGAACAATGTTTTGAAATGGCTCAGCGTGCTTATGTCTAAATTGCAGAGCTGCTCTATTGACCAGTCGGGCACGGCATGAAGCCATGGCAGCCAAATAAAAAGTTCTGAGCAAATGACTGCACAAGATAATTGAGGCCTATCAGTCCTCTGTGTGCCATTAAAAAATAACATTCTCGCTGAGAGAAGCAGCAAGAAAAATTTGTGTTAAAAGAAAGGCAGAGAAAGAAAGGGCAGACCTACATTCCACGAGAAAATAATTTCTGAAGAGCACTTATTATTATTTAAATAGCATCCATAGTTTTCCCTTGTTTACTGTGAAAATAAGGTGAGACAGCTAGACTTCCAAGGAATCCTTATTAAACAACTCATCATCTCTGGTATGTCAGTGGCACAATGTTTATACCTAGGCTTACCAAGAGTAGCTGCCATATTTAATTAAATAACAAAAATTAAGCTGTGAGGGACAGAAATTTAGTTTGTTCTGTATGTCGTACTGTTATTCCTAGGTGTTAAACTTTCAAATGGAAAAACTTTGAAAATACATAGGACTGTACTTCCTCAATGCTTTTTTTATTACATACAGTATATATACTGTATATATGCACCATGGTATATGGCGGATAATATTTGGACACTTAAACCACGTGTAAAGATGGAAGCATAGAAGGAATTCAGGTAAATTTTGTCTGTTATACAGTATATCTGAACAATACAGAGAAGGACGGGTGGGAAGACAGTACAATGCTTGTAATATTTCGATAATGATGCCAATTACTACAAATATCTCTGAATGAGAATAAGATGGGAAGATCACAGCTTTTTCTATTTAATGGCAAACATTGATTGATGTACATTCCCAAATGTCCTAATCAAACAATAATACAGAGCAATATTAAAGACACGTACAACCCTGGGGGGCCTGAGTAGCTCAGCGAGTATTGACGCTGATTACCACACCTGGAGTCACGAGTTCGAATCTAGGGCGAGCTGAGTGACTCCAGCCAGGTCTCCTAAGCAACCAAATTGGCCTGGTTGCTAGGGAGGGTAGAGTCACATGGGGTAACCTCCTCGTGGTCGCTATAATGTGGTTCTCGCTCTCTGTGGGGCATGTGATGAGATGTGCGTGGATGCGGCGGAGAATAGCGTGGGCCTCCACACACGCTATGTCTCCGCGGTAACATGCTCAACAAGCCATGTGATAAGATGTGCGGATTGACGGTCTCAGACGTGGAGGCAACTGAGATTCGTCCTCCGCCACCTGGATTGAGGCGAGTCACTCCGCCACCACGAGGACCTACAGCACATTGGGTATTGGGCATTCCAAATTGGGGAGAAAAGGGGAGGAAAAAAAAAAAAGACTTGTACAACCCTGTCAGCATGTTTGGGAATCTAAGTGACTGTGCAAGTTTCACACACAAGCCGACCCTGTGGGTGCTTATGTCCTTGTGCAGGAAAGGAATGAGAAAGCTTGACATTGGAGGTGGTGACAGATCATTGGCAGAGTTTTGTCAAGGCGACAGATGTGAGTGCCTGAAGTAGGCCCTCAAGGATGGGGGGGGCACGCCCTGTCTCGCTGGCTTAATGAGTACGTGGCCATGATGGGCTGCGGGTTTGTCAAAAGCCATTAACAAGTAGTGGATAACAAGAAAGAGCTGAGACTCCAGTGTGTACATCCTGGTGGAGGTAACCTGTGCAGACCCATGGGCACAGTTCGGGTATTTTATAGTATCTATTTAATGATTGGTTTTTTTTTTGTTGCTTTTTTTATATAATACGCGTACAATATTTATAATTATTTATACTATGAAATTTCTAAAACATTATTTATTTTTGTAAAAAACATTTTTTTTTTTACAAAAGTGATTTATAAAACAGGAGGGCCGTGTTCGAAGCTGTTGTAAAATGACTGTAGAGCACAACAGTGCCTGCCTACTTTTTCCAGTCCTCTTGGTTTTGTAAGTGTTCTTCCCATTCAGTTTTCCATAGGGATTTCATAGAGTTCTAAGCCATGAACAAAACCACCCAGCTCTGAGGTAAATCACATCATTACAAACTTTGATTTAAAACAAAAGAAAAAGACAAAAGGTCTTTAATGACTGAGGGTACTACAATCCCAATGAGGCACTGCGAATGATATAATCAAATTTAAAAATTATGGAAAACTATAAAACTATTGATTCAAAGTTGTTGATTGTAAGTATAGAAATATATTTAGAGTACATTACAAAAATATTCAGATTAGGGCTGTCAGTCTATGAATTTTTAATCAAATGTGTTACATGGTATGCTGATTAATTAATTGAATTAATTGCAATTGATCACATATGTAAATACTTGCTGAGAAAGCCCCTCAAAGAACAATAATTCAGTATATAATGATAAAATAATTATAAATAGCTATAATTATAAATTATATATATATATATATATATATATATATATATATATATATATATATATATATGAAGATTTCGCTTACTGCCCCCTGGAGAAAACAGGTGGTACTACAAGCTTGAATTGCTCCGTTGGTAAAAATATTCCTTATTACAGTCCGGGGACATGATTAATTGCGATACATTTTTTAACATGTTATTTTTTATATAATTAATTCAGTTAATTTATTAACTGAATTAACGCGTTAAATTGACAGCCCTAATTCATTTCAGATATACACTGGCAGCCAAAATTTTGGAATAATATACAGATTTTGCTCTTATGGAAAGAAATTGGTACTTTTATTCACCAAAGTGGCATTCAACTTATCACAATGTATAGTCAGGACATTAATAACATGAAAAATTACTATTACTATTTGAAACTACTTCAAAGAGTTCTCATCTAAAAATCCTCCACATGCAGCAATGACAGCTTTGCAGATCCTTGGCATTCTAGCTGTCAGTTTGTCCAGATACTCAAGTGACATTTCACCCCACACTTCCTGTAGCACTTGCCATAGATGTGGCTGTCTTGTCGGGCACTTCTCACGCACCTTACAGTCCAGCTGATCCCACAAAAGCTCAGTGGAGTTAAGATCCATAACACTCTTTTCCAATTATCTGTTGTCCAATGTCTGTGTTTCTTTGCCCACTCTAACATTTTCTTTTTGTTTTTCTGTTTCAAAAGTGTCTTTTTCTTTGCAATTCTTCCCATAAGGCCTGCACCCCTGAGTCTTCTCTTTACTGTTGTACATGAAACTGGTGTTGAGCGGGTAGAATTCAATGAAGCTGTCAGCTGAGGACATGTGAGGCATCTATTTCTCAAACTCAAACTGTGGGCAAAGAAACACAGACATTGGATAACAGATAATTGGAAAAGAGTGTTATGGATCTTAACCCCATTGAGCTTTTGTGGGATCAGCTAGACTGTAAGGTGCGTGAGAAGTGCCGGACAAGACAGCCACATCTATGGCAAGTGCTACAGGAAGTGTGGGGTGAAATGTCACCTGAGTATCTGGACAAACTGACAGCTAGAATGCCAAGGATCTGCAAAGCTGTTATTGCTGCACGTGGAGGATTTTTAGATGAGAACTCTTTGAAGTAGTTTAAGAAGTTCTGAAAAAATTTTTTTCAAATTGTAATAGTAATTTTTCATGTTATTAATGTCCTGACTATACATTGTGATCAGTTGAATGCCACTTTGGTGAATAAAAGTACCAATTTCTTTCCATAAGAGCAAAATCTGTACATTATTCCAAACTTTTGGCCGCCAGTGTATATATTACAATGTATAATAAAATAACATTCTAATATTTTTATATTTTCATATAACTCTTAATATTGTTATTGCCTTGCAGTTTTTATGAAAACAAACAAAAGGATTTATGTCAAAATAATTTAGAACACTTCAAGTTCAATATAACTCAAAGAGAAACAAATGAAATATACACAACTAATGTCTACCCATCATAACTATGGGATTCAATTGTTTTGTGTCACCACTCAACTTTTACCAGTATGATGAAGGTGTCTATCTGACCTCTGACAGAGCACATTTCACCACAGACCCTGTTGACTGTATGTGACCTGCTTTTGGGATGTGTGCTTGAGGAGTGAACTTCAGTTCAGCAGTCTGTCATGCTATTGCTGCCATTCAGAAATCATACAAATACCCTAGTTCAATTCTGTCCTACTCAGGCGGGGGTCAAAATGTGACTTCAGTTACAGACCTGATGTGTAAGCTGTGTATTTTCATTCAGCTGCATCATAAAAGCCCCTGCAAGGCAGTGCTACATATTGCACCCTTAAATGGACTGCACACCCAAAAATGAAAATTTTCATAAATCATGATTTATGCATCCTCATGTTCCAAAAACCTGTATGACTTTCTTTCTTCCTTCAAACACATAAGGAGATTTTAGGCAGAATGTTAAGGACTGACAGCCTCAGTCACCATTCACTTTCATTGTATGCAATTAAGATGCAATGAAAGTGTATGGTAACCTAACATCTCCTTCTGTGTTTAACTGAAGAATGAAAGTCATATAGGTTTGAAACAACATGAGGATAAGTACATGATGATTAAAAGAAAAAAAAACTATCCCTTTAAAAAGAACATTTGCAGAAAATATGAGGTCAACAAACACACGCTAGACAAAAGAATTAGAAATCCACCAGGTTTTAATTACAACCAGAATACAAAAATAATGTGACAGGACAAAATTGGGGCTTGGTATATACACTGTTTTTTCTGCCTCCAAATAAACACACCATACATGTTAGAGTTTGTTACCTTAAATGTGTGGAAAAACTTTATATAGATAAACCATATATTGTACACAACAAAAACAAAAAAGCAGCAAGCAAAACGCAAAACAACTGAATGTTGTGGAGGTAATTCAGGGTGCACATCAATTAGTAATGCGTTTGCTAGTTCTCTTATTTATTAATAGTATTCACAAGAAGCTGATGAGAGGGAAGAGTGCATAAAAATACCATGTGTGGAATCGCAATTTTGCCTAATGGCTCTTTGTTGCTTTGGGACTAGAGGCAGATGTAAACTGGGAATCCCATAACCCATTTCTGCTTTCAAAAAATATAAGTAGTGGTTGCGGACAGGCTAATGTGTAATGGCATCTCAGAAACATTGGTTTTTAACCCGGCAGTGTTTCGCCCGTTGAGGCACGATTTTCAGAGAGGATTAGTTGCCCAGCGGTTCCTTCTTCATGTAGAATCTTTCAGGGTTATAAAGACCCCATGACCAGTGAGGAATGAAGAAATCTTGTCTTGTAAGAAATAGGATGATACTGTTGTACATCAGTGTAATAGGTACTCAAGTCACTTTTAACTGTGGAGATCAAATCCTTGGCATCCACAGTGTGTGCAGGGTTGCATTAAGGGTGTATCTCACAAAAATATGGTCCACATTTCACCCCTAAATGAAACGATTAAAATGAAAAATTGTATTTTGCATGAAGAAAATAAAGCCCATTTTAGAACCATTATGATTTTTTTAATGGCATTTTTACCCCAAAGTCTCATTACTGTAATGTGTCCAGATGTTTTACTTTGTAATTGCCATTATTATGAGATTTTATCTCATTCTCAATATAAAATAATGTCACAAAGCAAAACATCTTAATTGCCCCTAAAATAGGCCTTATTTTCTTTAAGAAAAATATAATTTCTAATTTCTTTTTTTTGGGGGGGGGGGATGAAATATGACATATTCTGAACAGCTTTCTTGAAATTCAGAAATGTGTGTTACAGTCAAATGTGTGTTTTTGTTTAGTGTTGATGACATGTTGAGGGGTGGGAGTGTGTCAGTGCATAAACTTTGTGCGAATTTTAATCTGTAATGTACTTTCATTACAGGCCGTGTGTCAGTTCCTAACTAGTGTGCGTCTGATAGGCTACATCTGCTAAATTCGCAGTACTCCCACCCGACTGAAGAAAATCACTTGCGTAAAGGCAGCTGAGGTTATTTTAGACTACTCTGGGCTAGTATACTACATCTGCACTTATATTTGTTGTTGGTCATATTCAACCACTACATCTGTTATTATACAGTACCGATAAATATCTTTTTTTTTCATACTGGATTTTTTGGATGATAAATACATACAGCACATACATATACAGTATATATATATATATATATATATATGTATGTATGTATCAAACACGGGACATGTCACGTTAAGATACACACCATCAACACCTAGTTATTATTAGCAATAATGAAATAAACAGTTAAACAAACGAAACAGTATTTTTGGGGGGTGGGGGATTTTTTCCCCTTTTTCTCCCAATTTGGAATGCCCAATTCCCAATGTGCTTTTAAGTTCTCATGGTTGCGTAGTGATTCGCCTCAGTCCGGGTGGCGGACTACGAATCCCAGTTGCTTCCGCATCTGAGATCGTCAACCCGCGCATCTTATCATGCGCCACGGAGACATAGCACGTGTGGAGGCTTCATGCCATCCACCGCAGCAACCACGCTCAACTCACCACACGCCCCACTGAGAACGAACCACATTATAGTGACCACGAGGAGTTTACCCCATGTGACTCTACCCTCCCTAGCAACTGGGCCAATTTGGTTGCTTAGAAGACCTGGCTGGAGTCACTCAGCACGCCCTGGGATTTGAACTAGTGAACTCCAGGGGTGGTAGCCAGTGTCTTTACCACTGAGCTATCCAGACCCCCCAAATGAAAGAGTATTAATCGTTCTCACACATTTTTATAGAAAGACTTATAGTAGTACAGCAGTTATATGATGTGATATTAAACTGTGGACATTTTGTTTTGAATGGCATTATTTACATACAGAAACAAGACATGAGCCATGATTGGCTCTCTAGGTTTGACTCTAGGCAACAGTGTTCTGTTCGAGTGTTCTTAATAAACAGAAGCTCTGTTCCAATACCAAGTGAGCCTACATAGGCAGCTAGCTTCTGAGGCAGCATCCCAGCTGAAATTGAACCATTTTAACCATTTTTAGTACGCTCTGCAAAGGTAGCAACTCACAAATAGCATTTCTAGTATAGTAGCGCACAGGAGACTACAATTAATTCCAAAAGAGTTTGAGTATGTTGCTAAGCTAAATGTGTGATACTTGAATAAGCATACAAATACACTACACACAAATTCTGAATAAAATAGTACTTTTTGTAAATAGACTGAACTATTTTCATCGATACTTCACAGTACTAAAAAAGAATATTTACAAACAACATTTCTCTTGACTCATCCACCATCTTGGTTTTTTTGGTTTTTGACTGAGCTCGGTGTAGTGCTGTCTAGGTAGGTAGCTCACTAGGGTTTGGACACAGATATAGTATTACAACTTGACAACATAACATTTGGAGTGAATAACAAGTTAAAATCAGCAAAGGAAGTCATCCACAGTTTATAATGTCTTGCACCTTAATACAGAGCAATTAAGGAACATCGTGCTGGGCAATTTGCCATTGCTTAAGCAATTGTGTTTTTCCTCTCTCCTTAATATTGTTTATGTATTTTACGTTTGATTGCAATTTTTAAGTCTGGCAGTAATTTATAAAATATAGGAACACATCCCAGAAGGCACTTAGATCAACTCTTGAGAGTTATCAAAATAAACGTTTTTATAATATTGTGCACATATGGGTACAATAGATGGGATCTTTAATCACCAAACATTACTTGGTAACTGGTATACTGATGGTTAATTATTGTGTAGCCTTGGGATTGTGCGAATGATAACATTGTATCAACATTGTTATCCTTAACATTCAGAAAAATTCAACAAAAGTTCCAAAGTTGCAACTGAATGTTAATACTAAGAATTGTGAAATTTCGATTTGGCAACATTGCTCTTTCAGTGTCTCTAAAAGCATTTCAAAATCAAATGTTCACAACCTTCACCTTAGTATAGCCATAACCCAAATAAAAATACACCACAGATACACCGCAGGCCTTGCTGAATGCAAGAGTCTTTATGCCGCTGATTCAAACTAAAATGTTTGTTGAAGTTAAAACATTTGCATCTGCAAACAACACACTATTCATTTATGCAGTAAGTCCCCCTTTTTCTCTCTCCAAATCTTGGCTTTGTTGTCGGCATTATCTTGAGCATTTCAAGGCCTGAGGAGCTCTTGGAAAGTAGCTTTCTCATCCTTATTTTTTAGCTCAGTGATGCAACTTATTAGCGAGGGGGAAAAATGAACAGCCTTGCAATTCTGTAGCGTGGGTGAACATCTCTGTTGGCTATAGTAACTACCGCCTTTCCAGTCACCGGGTCCAGATAGTATAATCTCCAAATTACTCATTGTATATCTTCTCTGCTGGATGCAGAATACTGTCTGGGTAGTATCGCATTGGAGTGTGTGTTGCAGCGCGAGGATTCTTTGTCATTATCAGCCTAACCTTCCTCCACTGAAGGCTCGACGCTGTGAAACCAAGGATGAATGACTAAAGTAATTCAAAGCATTGCTAAAGCACCCATACAAGCTGCATGATATTATGCAAAACATGCGCTCAATGAGCACAGCAGACAAATGGATGCACATTTGGAATGCACTCACATTTTGTAAGGTTACACACACATAGTTTATAACTGTAAACATCAACAAACTTTCTGAAATGCCATTTTGGTAAAAGTTGGCTTATGTGCAAGGCTTCAAAACAAACTGCTGAACAGTTCTAGAGGACTACGGTTTGTAAAGCGAGTGGCCTAATCTTGCAGCCGAACATATGGTAAGTGCGGTCTGCCCCTTAACCTTTTTTCACAGCTGGCAGCTATTCAAAACTGTGGACTCTGTTGAACCTTGGCAGCATATGCTGCCTGGCTAAATGCTCCCCGCCACAGTCCATCCGCAGTCCGCAGTCGAATAATCTCTCTCTCAAAAGCACGTCAGTCGCCTTCGCCACCAAGCAGCAATTCCTTTCAATCAGCTTAATCTGTTTCTAGTGAAGATGTCAAAGGATTCCTGCTTTTCCCAAAACAGTTAGGTTCATCCCACGTACTTCGACAAGTTTCTGTTGGAAAGCAGTGAGGGCTTTTAGCGAGGGTTGAAGTCATGCTGTGGGTGTTTTGTTTGCTCATACGAGCAGCCTCTCTCTGCAATTTTAGCTGTTTTATTATATGGTTTTGATGTAACTGGATTAATCAGGAAAAGGATGCTTAGCGCATAAGCTTAGGATGCACACGTCAGGCGCACAACACTTTTTCCGCCTTCTGAATTAAATATCGTCCAGAACACACTGTTCTGCAGAGGCTGACAGGAGAGTACAGGGAGGGAAAAACATTATTACACCTCAGTTTAGAACTCCTGAAGTCATTCAGAAAATTCCTTCACTGTATCAAGACAATTAATGAACGAGAGCTTAAAAATGGATTGCGTTTGGAGGGGAGAAAGTTAAAAGTGTTGATTGAAGGTCTTCACAGCCGGAGATGATCAGCACCACATTGAACAACCCAGATGCTGAAATAATCAGTGCACTGTCTGCTTTTTTAGCTAACAAAAAATCCAGCTGTTTTCAAAGACAATGTTCCCAGCAAATCGACAGGAAACTATTTAGAACAGTCTTGGCTTCTGGGTCATAGTTGTTTGGTGAATTGTTGAGCCACTTGGAACATCCATATGGATGACATAATCAGCGTGACATAGTATTGAGAACACTCTATGGATAATCACGAGGCTTTCTAGCCACTTCAAAAGGGCTTACTTAAGTTTTGTGCTCAATGCAGTGACGGAACCACAGAAAGCTGAATTCCTGCAAGAATGGGCATTAACAAGAGGTTACAGTTACACAACAATCACAATCTCTCACAATTTATACTTGCGGTCTTTTGTGTCACTTCTTTCCTAAACTACCCATTGTGAGGTGAGCAGCATTAACAATACATAAAGTAATGATTTTGAGTGCTTTTGTCCACAGAAGTAGCACAAACCACCCTGGTTCCACTGCTCTAATCTTTTTAGATGGCATGTTTCCTCAGAACATTAATCTCTGTCTCTTTGTTTAAAAGGTCAAGTTTAGGTCAAGTAAATATCAGTCAGCCGTATTATATTTATATCAGCCTTCATCACTCGCTGTTTGTCTCCTTTAGACATAAATGGCAGTCCGAGAGATAATGGACCCATCTCGCTGGGACTCCATGTCGTCGTCAAGGTAAGGTGCGCACTCGTCCTCGTGTCGATGTATTTGATAGCTGGGTGGCAGTCCGCCAAAACGATCATAACTCTCGTCCTCTTCTTCTTCCTCTATGCTGTCGTTGAAGGCATCAAACTTCCTGCGCTCTGCCTCATTTAGCTCACTGCTCAGCAGGATGTCATGGGCAGTTGGTGTGCTGGTGGTCAAGTGTGGGAATTCACTGCATTTTTCCGTCAGGGTTCCTGGCTCACTCTCACGGTATGTGTAGATTGGTCCATTGTTGTTGGCCCCTGTGCCATTCTTGCTTGTCTTCTTGCCTCCAAAAAGACGGGGTTTGTTGCCATAACCTCCCTGCTCGCTGTCGCCTGAATACCCTTGCTGTCGGCGATGACTGCGCATCACCAACACGGTCACCAATGCACTGACCAATACGAGGGCCAAGAGGATGCCCAGAATGCCACCCGCCACAATGCCTGCACTGGAAGGGTCTTCTGTTGATTCTGTAGAGGAGGGGAGGGGCATAAAGGAGGAATAGTCAGAATTGGACTTTTGGGGCAATTAGTTGCATTCTTGATCCCCGGTATTTGCATTCATACTCAAGAGTTTCTTGGTGAGATGGAAGTTGGTGGAAGGCCTTTGGGTAGCTATCCTTCACCTTTGGTAGTGGTGTACTCTGTGGTTCTGTTTAGACTGTGAAAAGGTTTTTTTGGTTGCCCCCAAGTTCCCAGCTACAAGTCCTATGGTGTGAGCCAAGTTTGCCGGATCCTCTCTCGGTTTCGGATTAAGAAAACAACACAAAAGGTCCTTTCCTTACACTTGGGAGCTGACCAGGTGAAATTACAACACGGTATAATGGACACAAAGAAAAGAGTAAGAGAGAAATACACAGAGATGGAGTAGGGAGGTAAAGATTATGACTGTCACAGTATGGTCATGCAAAGAGAAAGAGTTGTAAGTTATACCAGGAATCCATTACAATGCTTGATGTTCCCACTCCTCTGACTAATGCCAGCTAACTGTTTAGAACTATGTGCATTCCAATCAAATACCAGGAGCATGTCCAACTCACAAACACTAAGTGAACACCTGCTTTAGGAAGGATTAACCCCATTTCATGCTGCAACCCATAGGGTCTGCATGGAATTCACTGCACAGTACACAGACAGTGATATCTATATGGACGTCAACAGTAAAGTCGAGAAGAATAATTAGAGTTACTGTTTGATTTAATGATACGATTTCTGACCAAGCTGGTGTTTGCAATTTAAAAGTAATATTGCTTTCCAAAAGTCCACAGCATTGATTTTGGCTACATCACCATATTGCTCAGCTCAATATTTTAATCATGCTGCTCCTACAGCAACAATATTAACTGTGTTCATGCAGAACAACAACAGACTTTTGAAAAAGTGCATGAGTTTGGGCTTTTGTAAGAAGCTACAATGGATTATAAAAACATCTAGTCCACTGATTTAAATAACAGGAATTTAGCATTTTCTGAAAAACACGGGTGGTGCTACCCATGTAAAACTCATTGCCAGGATGCAAGGGTTTTGCTGTGTGGTTTCTAAGGTGTTCTGAATGGTTTTTAGTGTGCTGCTAAGCAGTTGCTAGGTTGTTGAGTGGTTACTTATGAAGTCAAAAGAGCCACCCCTAAAACTCTGATATTCTGGTCCTAGTTATAACTCCGGTCCCTCCTTAAGTCTCTGAGGTTTCTTCACCTGTCATACATCAGGCAAACATTTGAAGTATAATGGCTAAGAAAAGTAAAAGCACACCTCTCCTCAAGAAAACACACAGTTTGAGGTATCATTTCATCATGTCTGTAACCCAAACATGGTGGGAAGATTTATGTACCAAAGTTTAATACTAAGGGTTTTGGGATTTTTAACAAGCCCCTTTAAAATAAAAAAAGCCTTAGCAAGCACCGCTAATGAAATCATTTTATTTTACTCAAGTAGAAGATCTTCTTAAGTTCACAGTATAGCTACACAGAACAGAAAACCCCAAAAGCCCCTTTATGCACACTTGTGCAACTCTTTCATTTTTTTAAATTTAAATAATACGTCTGTGTTTGCAATTTAAAAGTAACATTGTGTGACGAGGAGGAGGGCGTGGCCGAGCTGTGATGGAGCACAGCCGGCACTGAATCAGCTGATCAGTGGGAGAGCGAGATAAAGGGCAGCTGGAGACGCCAGTTTCGGGAGAGAGAGAGAAACGGACGCAGCCGCGTTGCATGTGTGTCCTTATGTTTATGTTTGTTTTATGTTGAGTTTCTGATTAAATTTTACGTTGACTGTTCAGCCGGTTCCCGCCTCCACCTTGCCCATCCTTATACTGTTACACATTGCTTTCCATAAGTCCACTGTATTGATTTTGGTAACATCCCTCAACACAGCTCAATATATTAATAATGCTTCTCCTAAAGCTACCAATATAAACTCATGTTCATGTAGAAAAAAAACAGAATTATGAAAAAGTGCATGAGTTTGGGGTTTTGTAAGAAGCTAAAATAGATTAAAAAAAAAAATAATCCATTGATTTAAATATGATTTTAGCATTTACTGAAGAAAATATATGTGGTTTCCATAATATAAGTTTCCCATCCAAAACCCACTTCTAGGTTGCTACGGTGTTGTAATGTGGATTCTAAGCTGTTTAAGGTCAAAGGTCTGAGTTTTTTTTTTTTGACCTGTTGCCAAGCAGTTGCTATGGTGTTTAACAGTTGCTTACTAACTCAAGTCAAAAGAGCCCACCCCTAAATCTCTATGATATTCTGGTCCCTAGATATGACTCCGGTTGCTCCTTATGCTCTGAAAATTCTTCTCACATTTTATTGTCCATCGGGCGAAAATCTCAAGTCAGAGTACTTAGAAAAGTAATAGCAGACCTCTCCTCAACAAGACGCACAATTTTGAGGCATCACATTATCATCTTTGTAGCACAAACAGTGTGGGATGAATTATGTACGAAGGTTTAATACTTTTGACACTTAGAGGTTACTTAGAGGTTTTGAAAAACCTTTTCTGAAGCTTTCTGGTTTGTTTAACTCAAATAGAAAATCTTCTAAAGTTCACAGTGTTGCTACCCAGTACGGAAAGGCCAAAAAGCCCTCAGCACACGT
This sequence comes from Myxocyprinus asiaticus, assembly GCF_019703515.2. Taxonomy (NCBI): domain Eukaryota; kingdom Metazoa; phylum Chordata; class Actinopteri; order Cypriniformes; family Catostomidae; genus Myxocyprinus; species Myxocyprinus asiaticus. Next base: position 37,063,838 of record NC_059377.1, on the reverse strand, counting down.
ACTCATTAAGCTCCTCTGCTCTTATCCTTTGCTCTCGGCCAAGCAATCACCATTTCCAATCTCCCCCGTTACCATGACAATTTGAGTCATTATGGATTCAGGCTACTAGAGACAAGACAAGAGGCTTTGCCTAAAACCACTTTTTTTTTCGTACTTGCAAGGAAAAGTTCACCCAAAAATGACAATTCTCAGTCACCATTCAGTTTCTTTGTATGGCAAAAAGATGCAATGGAACTAAATGGTGACCAGGGTTAGGAACAGAGAACCAATTCTTGTTAAGAATCTGCTCCATTTTATTAAAATATCGGACCAAATGAATTTTAGGACTTTCAGTTCTGTTAACGTTTTTCGCACATGAAATCTTCCGTCAATGCAGACAGAACACCACACTAAAATACTCTGAATCTAAATCGAGAACATACAGTGCAACGAGTGTTGATATCCAAACAGAATACTCTTATGAGCCGGTTGTTTTGAACCTAAAGCATGACACAAACAGCGCAACCAGTGTTAACAATGTGTAGTTAAAGACACACATTAGGGGGCCTGGGTAGCTCAGTGAGTATTGACGCTGGCTACCACAGTAGTTAGAATCCAGGGTGTGCTGAGTGACTCCAGCCAGGTCTCCTAAGCAACCAAATTGGCCCGGTTGCTAGGGAGGGTAGAGTCACATGGGGTAACCTCCTCGTGGTCACGATTAGTGGTTCTCGCTCTCAGTGGTGTGCTTGGTAAGTTGTGCGTGGATCGCAGAGAATAGCATGAGCCTCCACATGCGGAGTCTCTGTGGTGTCATGCACACCAAGCCACGTGATAAGATGCACGGATTGACGGTCTCAGAAGCGGAGACAACTGAGACCTGTCCCCCACCACCCGGATTGAGGTGAGTAACCACGCCACCATGAGGACCTGCTAAGTAGTGTGAATTGGGCATTCCAAATTGGGAGAAAAAAGGGGATAAAAATAAATAAATTAATTAATTAATCAATACAATAATTACTTCTTGTAAAAAAAACTTTTACAAGAATCTTATCTGTTAAAATATAAAATGATCTTACCATTTGGTAACAGACTGCTGAGGGCCATAAATCCAATAAGAATTGCATTTCTTGTTTCCAAATATTTCTTTTTCAAAAGTACTAAACTTATCGCTAATGGAACGATTAGGGAACCAGAATCGTTAATAGAAATTGGAAACAGAATTGTTTAATTCCTTACAGTTTCCATCCTTAATGATGACTAAAGGTGGTCGCACACCAGACAAGAAGCACCACGCAGTGTCGTGTTGCGGCTAATCGACATCTTTTGATAATGATTTGGGTCGAATTTAATGGAAAATATGCGAGTTGTGTTACGTGGCGCGGCAGAAATTTGAGCAGTCTCCGGAGTCGTAGCTGGGCGCCGCCGACAGACGCCGATCGGAGGTGTCGGTGTGCGTACTTTCATTTAAACAATTGTTTCGAATTTTAGAATGCGCCATGTCGTCCGGTGTGCGACTCCCACTTCATTGTGTTCCACGGAATAAGAAAAAAAGTATTCGATTGGAACAACACGAGAGAGAGTAAATGACAACAGAATTTTTACTTTTGGGTAAACTATCCCTTTAAGACTTCCTTTCACATTGCGGTCTACAAAACTAGTGAAGAACTTTTCCTAAAAGAAAGAACAGTACTGAAGAAAATATTTATGTGAATATGTATACATTAAATATCTTCCCACACAACTTGGAAACAATCCCTGCAATATTACAAGCATACACAATCTCCCCCTCTCCCACACACCTTTTTTGAAGCCTTAGTTTTTTCTTTCGCTTCTCCGGTGGTTTATTTTATACCCGTCTCAAGAGACAGAGAAACAGAGAGGTGCTAAAAGAGCCCTTTGTTAAAACAGCACTCCCCACTACAACTTTCATTTTGTCGTCTTTCTCTCTGCCCATCGCATTAAAGTCTCAACTGAACACACCAAGAAGAAAGAAAAATCACAAATCTTTGTAATATCTCAGTTGTTTCTCCTATTCTCAGTAATGAGACTACATGTTGAGCAAATGGACACTTTAGCTTAAGTATCCTGCTTCTCAGATTTTTCTCCCGAGATAAAAACTCCAGTAATGTCTTCTGTAGCTTCAGAATAGATCTCAACAAGTGTGCTCAGATAACCAAGAAACCAAAATCTTCACTCAAAAGTCAGAAGTTCAATTTAAGCTATTCTATAAGCTATGCTATGTATATTTATTTTATAGCTCTATATTGTTACTGTATGTCAATAATTGTCTCTTTGTGTCTATTTGTATTTCTTCTATGGAATTTTATGGACACTAAATTGACACTTAAGCAGTACAGAACTGAGGACTCCATGTGTCTCCCGAGATATGAAAGAGCAACTAAAATGTTTCTCTGGGCAGGCCTGTGACAGTAGGTAGACAAACACAGAACTACACAACCAGCTAACATCAACAATCTCTCTTAACCTCATTCTCTCTGACACTATCTATGCCAGATGCCACAGCTCAGGATACATTATTCAATGGGCTGGCAGACAGTATACGTGAACCCTATGGCCGACATCCAACTCTGAAACTGTGAGACAAAAGACAGGTGGGTTGAGCTGAGATACAGCACTGCTTCATGTTTCTGACTAAGACTGAACAACTGGCTTATGTTACATCTTGACCGCTCCTGGTCTTTGGTAAAACTGCATTGATATTCTCACCACAAAAATATATATTTTTATTTACATTATTCACATTCATAATTTAGGGGAACAAAAATTGATTGAGCAACTTTTCTGAGAAAAGGCAAAATGTACCTTGGTCAATGTACAATCAATAATTTCTATATCACCAAATTTCAAACTCAGAATATAACTGTTCAAAGTACCGAAGTCCAATGCAAAAGATTACAAAACACACTGCACAGCTACCTACCAGCTGGCTACCATTACACATTGACCATTCGTCATTGATAACCAATCGCAATACAGCAACTTTAAATATGTGGATATGACATTTCAGTCTGTTCATCACACAAAGATATCATATGTATTAAGAAGACTTGGAATATCACGCATAAGTCCTATGGACTACTTTAATGAAACGTTTAACGTTACGTGTTTTTTCTTCATTTCAGAGTTTGACAGCCCAGGTCCCCTTTCACTTTCATTACATAGAAATGTGTGGCCAATACATTCTTCAACATTTCTCATTTTGTCTTTCATGGACTAAAGCCATACATGTTTGGAACGACATGAGGGTAAGTAATTATGACAATACTTTTCGCTTTTGGGTGACCTTGTTTAAGGTCTTGGCCAATTTCAACTCTAGTACTCAAATGTAATTTAAGATACCCCCTGATTTGAACTGTAATACATTTAAGGCATTTGGCCAGCGGAAAGCAGCAACATTTGGGGAAGTCTTGCCAGGTGACCAGAGTTCGCCCATCGATCTACTGCAGGGCCAATAAACCATTAAGCAACTGAATTTACAAGCACAAGTGTTCTTTATGAGTGTTACTGAAAAATGTTGCGCTCCTACAACTCACATAAGAGTGAGCCTTAGAGAATTGTGGAAGATGTTAAAGGTCATTATTGTCTAAGAATGTTGAAGGGCTTGCGGACAAAGCACCTCTCCAGCTCTCCTGACCTTTAGCATGTCCGCCAAGCTCCTCAAGTGCCATTAATGCAGCACATTATTATTCCGATGCACTCCATTAATGGCATGCTACAAAACCGTTCGACATTTAAGTCCATATTTCCATTTTCCTGCGCACATATAGCTAGAATCTGTTGCTTGGTAGCGCACATACTCTATCTAATAAAACAGAAATTAAAAACAGCCCTCAACAATGACATTTAATCCACTTTATTAGAAAACTGGCTTTATTAAACCACAAAGCATTGGAATATTGGCCATCATTGCATACGCAAAGTTCTAGATACAGACAGCAGAAAAGACCAAAATAGCACCTAAAGTACGGCATATACTTGCGTCATTAAAATCCCCGCTGGAATTAATAAATCCCTGTTATTCTCAATTCACCAAGGCAGCACCTTTCCCAAGCCATGAGATTTCACAAACATTATTACTGCTTTCAAACTTGCAATTTCGTGCTATTATTAATGTTTTTCTGCACTCTATAGGTTGCAGGTAGAGACCACTAGGCATTCAACAGATTGACTGCCACCAGCATTCTTGTTGCAACTTTATACTGAGATGCAACAACAGGTGTCCACTTTCACTCTACGTCAAATATAAATGGTTGCCATCTATAAAATAACACAACTACAACCTCAGGTGGAACTGCAACCTCAGTGCAAGCAAGCAATCAATCAAGCAACAACAGCATTCCAAACTGATCTGCACAAGCACTGCGTGAAAGCGATCATTATATTTTTTTATTCATTTCTGCTAAAACACACAGGTTTTTGACAGTACAAAAGAAGAGCTGATAACACAGACCGATAATGTTTCTTTTGACTGTAAAGAAGAGGCTCAAAATCTCAGCTTGGGCCCCAGGTGGTCCCTCCCTTCCGGAGTCTCACATGTCCTGTATTGATTTATTGGAGAGCTCAGGGCATACACATTGAGCTTACAACGACCCCCCTTGCTGTCCTCCTCAAGCTCAAGTTAATTGACAGGTGACATGGCGACTACTAATGATGCTGTCAAAGGTGATACAGGGACTTGTGCTTTCAAGACTTGAATCTGTCTACTTCTAAACAAGACAGGGGAGCGCGGGACCAGTTGTCACACATTGTACTTAAATAAATATTTCTCAGAGCAAGTCAGTTTCTTTATAGGACCATACCTTAAAGTCTCGGCAACAAAAAAGCTTTGCACATTTTCATCGTTATTGCCCAAGAAAAATAATACAGTTAATTGAACACACGCTGTCCTTTTGTGACAACATGCCCTAATAAAACAGTCTATAAGCTTTTCAGATACATTTAAACAGTAAAACAATTATAAAACACAAAACAATTCATGAATCAGCAAAAATTTAAAGGGTAACATACAAAAATATCAAATCGTTGTTTTTGCTAATTAATTAATAAACTGCATTATATTTATTTATTTGTATTTGTTAAATTGTATTATATTTGTTGTTATTGCAATAAATTATAATTATAATATTTTATTATTATTATCCTGCATTATATTATTATCATTATGTATTAAATTATTATGCATTATATTATTTATAATTTAAATAACATTTAAAAATACATTTGACAACTTGCCCCAAACGGACATTTACTGTATGAACAATACCCTTAGTGAATTTTACTTCACTATGTAGTTGACCCTTGCCTTATTGTATGCCAGTATGGTTCTCAAGTATGCCACTTGTTTAGTTAACAGCTATAGCAAAAATATGACATTGACATTTCTGTTTGGAGGATAAAATTCACCTAGTTTTTAACTAGGTGTTTGAAACCAACATATAAAACCACTGCAAGAGAAAACACACATTTGTGTTATTGGATTTTTGATTCAAAACCTTACAGTTTCAGAGATATAGCCCTTGTAACAACTTCCCACGTAACAACTTCCCCACATAACAACAAGGCAAAGTCTTCCCTAATTACTAGGAAAAAAACAAAGCAACTCCATTTAAAGGAATTTACTGTATAATGGGACATGTACATCACTAGATCATGTGTAACACTTGTTAAAAGGTGCTAAATCAAACACAATTCAATGTATAATTGGGCTTTGAGCAGATCCTATTAACCCTATTGTCAGAGACATTCTTTTTCCGGCTAGAACACACACAGAGACTCACACACACACACACACACACACTAGGCTTAAAGAGCGTGGCAGTGGAGCTTCTCCAGAGGAGGAGGTGGATATTTCTGACAAGTACATTTCTCAATTTCGATCTGTGGCAGGCAATAATCCCAGGGCGCCTATCAAGATTTCTTTTGTCCTGTGAACGTAACCACGTGCAATGTAGATCAAAGACCTGGGCCATAAGCATGGCTGAGTGGATTATAACATTAGGATAAAATAAATCCCAACAACCTCGTCAGGTCTTGGGTCTTCAACGTGAGGCTGATATCTCCCAATAACATTATCACACGCAGAGCACAGGTTTATTAGAGAGAAAGCTCAGGTAATGACTAATAATGAGAGATAACAGGATTGAGGAAGAAACAGAAATCGTTCAGCTAAGCCAGGCTAAACTGTAAAAGGATCCTGTAATGACTTTTATTTTTAACAGTAAAAATTCATTTTCATATTTAGTATTTTAGTCTTGTCTTGCAGTAAAAAATATCTAAAAATCTAAATAATCAAAATAGGGCTGGGTATCTATACAGATTTCCAGATTGGATTCGATCGCGATTCACAAGCTCTCGATCAGATTTTAATTGAATTGCAAATTATTTGGGTATATTTCAATTATACTGTCCATTTTGCTTACATATGAAAGAAAGTATCTTTCAGCTAATGCTTTACATTATACAAGGAACCTTCTAACCTGGTACATTTTGAAAATATTAATTTTAAAAATTAAAGATCAGGGCCCAAACTATGAAGTTAAATTGCCATTTATTTAACAGATATTATAGTCATTATATTTTAAGATCTTAAGAATCGATATCAGGATTTTTCAAATGAGGATCGCCATTAATCTAAAAATCAATACTTGTATCCAGCCTACATCTAAACAAATTAAGAAACTTGATTCAAAAGGAAAACAAATTTATTTTTATTGGCAAATGTGTTTTTTTTTTTTTTTTTTCCTTGTTTTAAGCAAAGACCTCACTTAACTCTCAGAAAACAAGCCTTAATATTTTATGTCATTTTGCTTTTCAATGAAAAAGATCTCATTTTTAAGGATATTTTTACTGGAGAATGACCAAATAACCCTAGCATGCATACATACGTAACTTCACATGACCCCCCTAAAATGCAAATGTGGGTCAAAAAAGACCCGGGTGAAATCTAGATGCTACTTTTGTTTTTTTTTTTTACTAATTTTTCCAAGGAATATAAATTGTAATGATAATTTTATTAATAATTTCAATTTTTAAATGGTTGATAAAGTATATATTTTATTCAATTAAAAAGAGCTTCATAAAAATTTAAAAAAGAAGCAGCAGAGGTTTGGGAGATATTACTGTAAAAAGGCTCTATAAAACAGTAACATGACCATTTCTATGTTTGTTGGTAAAATATGAAATGTCTCAACAAATCAAATCAAATGCTTTTAACTACTTTTTTATAAACTTGTTTAATGACAACCGTATGTACTCTATATTTCTAAATTACCCTATTTTGCTATATTACTGTACACTATGTAGCTATATTTGAAGTTTAAAGTGGTGAGGCGTACTAAAAAAAGAAAAGTTGCTGGTTCAAATACACTACGAATTAGTCCAGGCGCTACAACCATTGTGCCCTTTTTGTGAACTAGGCATCTAACCTCAGGTTACTCCATAAGGACTATCCCTGTAATAGGTAAATGTCATGCACTTTGGATAAAAGCATTAGCTGAATGACAACTTACTATACTTGCATACTACACCTACATATAAACATAAATATGGTATTTAACATATTTCATTACACAACAGATGGAAAATGAAAACAATCAATGTATCTGAAGTGCAATACCAGTATTTAGTGATTTGAATATCATAGTAAAAACATATGGGTCACATTTGACCCACAAATGCATTCTAGGAGTAGTGATGCAAACTCTCTATATTAAAAAATATTTAACTATCCATCTTCTATAGCCACTTGTCCTATGCAGGGTCATGGGTAGTGCTGGAGCCTATCCCAGCTGTCTCAAGCCAGGACTTGAACCTGGGACCTTCTTGCTGTGAAGCAACAGTGCTACCCACTGAGACACCATTTTATTTAACTAATAAAATAAAATAAAAAAAGGTCTACCTGGAGTACTTGGAGTGAAGAATACCAGGAGTGTCAGATGAAAAGACCACTTCATGTAAAATTATATCTTGAAAACTAGACACTGTATAATTTTTAGCATTCTAGGATTAAGAAAATTACAGTGCTCTGAAAAAGTATCATGATTTCTTCTGTTTTTATATATTTCTCATAATAAATTGTTTCAAAAATTCAAACAAAACCTAACATTAAACAAAGGCAATCTGAAGAAATAGAAATTTTTCAGCAGCATGAAGTTGGCAAAAAGGTCTCACCCAGTAGCACACTATGCCAAGGTCGAAAGGTGATTGAAAAACCTGGGAAGGGTTACAAAGCTATTTCAAAGGCTGTGGGACTCCAAAGAACCACAGTGAGAGCCATTATCTCCAAATGGAGAAAACTTGGCACAGTAGTGAACCTTCCCAGAAGTGGCCAACCTTCCAAAATTCCTCCAAGAGCACAGCGACGACTCATCCAGGAAGTCACAAAAAAGCCAAGGACAACATCCAAGGAACTGCAGGCCTCTCTCGCATCAATAAATGTCACTGTTCATGACTCCACTATCAGAATGACACTGGCCAAAAATGGCATCCATGGAAGTGTGGCAAGGCGAAAACCACTGATAACCCAGAAGAACATTAAGGCTCCTCTGAATTTTGCCAAAACACACCTTGTTGATCCTCAAAGCTTTTGGGAGAATGTTCTGTGGACTGACGAGTCGAAAGTGGAACTGTTTGAACTGTCAGGGGTGCCGTTACATCTGGCATAAATCAAACACTAAGAATTCCACAAAAAGAACATCAAACCTACGGTCAAGCATGGTGGAGGTAGTGTAATGCTGTGGGGATGCTTTACTGCTTCAGAGCCAGGGAGACTTGCAGTAATTGAAGGAAACATGAATTCTGCTCTCAACCAAAAAATCCTAAAGGAGAACGTCCGGTCATCAGTCCGTGAGTTGAAGCTCAAGCGCAACTGGATTATGCAGCAAGACAATAATCCAAACCATAGGGGTAAATCCATCTCTGAGTGGCTCAAAAGAAGAAAAATTTAAGTTTTGGAGTGGCCTAGACAAAGTACTGACTTGAACCCGATTGAGATGCTGTGGCAGGACCATAAACGGGCAGTTCATGCTTGAAAACCCACCAATGTGCCTGAACTAAAGCAGTTCTGCAAAGAAGATTGGGCCAAAATTCCACCACAGCATTGTGAAAGACTGATCTCCAGTTATCAGAAGCATTTGATTGCAGTTGTTGCTGCTAAAGGTGGCACAACAAACTATTAAGTTTAAGGGGACATTTAGTTTTTCACATGGGTGATATAGGTGTTAAATAACTTTTTTGTTTCAATAAAAAAAAAAACTATATTTGAAAACTGTATTTTGGGTTAACTCAGGTTGCCTTTGTTTTATGTTATATCTTGTTTGTAGATCTAAAACAATTTAGCAAGAAAAATATACAAAAATAGAAGAAATCAGGAAGGGGCAAATACTTCTCATAGCACTGTATTTTTTGCAGTGCAACAGTTCACTTGCTACCTCATGTCGGAATGAAACACACCTATCCACTGTGCATCCTTTGCTCTTAAATGTATTGCATTAGTGCTAAAAATTTTCCTGTGCTTGTCAGTAAATGTAAAAGAGAGAAAAGAATGTGAAATTGCCCACTACTTTTTTTTTTTTAGACCAAAATCACTTCAGAGCTTGTAAGTACAAATTTTCTAGGAAGGCAGCAACTGCATCTGCCATCACATCAGCGTCAACATCCGTTCAAAACCTTGAAAAACGTTCCATTGCCCAATTTCTGTTCTCAAAGAGATAGCTCGCTTGTCATAACCTGCTCAGAAGGAGGACTATTTTTTAAAGAAAATCGAGCCAAGTAATGAGAGTCTAAAACTAAATGTTTATGAAAAATGCAGTTGACTCCATGTGGTTGAAACAGAGAGGATTTTGTTTTTGGAATATTTAAGCATCAGTATATGTGGAATGGCAAATTCTAATCTCAGACATGTGTATGGAATTGCTAAGAGAGCATGAAGCTCAGTATAAAGGCAACTTTTGAGTAAGCCTGCATTGATTCAGGCGCTGTAATGCATTATCTTATACATCTTTAATGGGCTCCGAGCAGCTAACATATTGGATAGAGTAAGCAATGACCCAGAATTTTCATAACATGGCTTTGATGCTATATTTATTGTTCTTTACAACAAAATAAGGAATAAGGCAAGCCATACAGTACATATAGAAAGTTATAAATGATGAATGAAATAACTGAGACTAAATAGTTGAATACTTAGTGTTGCTGTCTAATCTAAATGGCTACTAATGTTCATAAATACTGTTTTTCACCTGATTATTTATTCATTTCTTGTTTAAGGGCAGTCCAATAAATCATTAAATCATTAGAAACATGCCAGGTCAGTTAGGCAGCCACCAGAAAGTTCCTTTCAAGGCTGGCTTTCTATTCAGTAATTGATCAAAGCGAAGAAAAAGGCAACCCTACTGAGCCCTAATGTTTCTACTGGTGAGCCCTAAGGTTTCCGTAGTGAGCCCTAGTGTCTGTAATGAGCCCTAATGATGGAAGGTGGCTGAAAGCAAGGTAATCTTGGCAGCACAATTTTCTGACATTCACTTAATGCTGGCAGCATGATATCTCTTCTGGTTGCCTCTTTCTTTGTCTCTCATGGTCTCGATTTTTTCTCGCTAAGCTTTGGGTGATAAGCTACATCCCAGTGTCGGCTGAATGTGGTATTGTTTTGCGCCTTATCTCAAATGCCAAGTTTCGGTCATTGTTTTCACACAGTAAGGCCTATGACAGTATAGGTATGATCCCTAGTGCTGGACCAACTGTTTGATACGATATAAAAGCCCTGAAACTATAAGTGTAAGTAGATCATGATTGGGCTAGCCAAATGTAATAATTTTAGAATAAACCATTGAAAGACCCCATATCGGTTGACCCCTAATTTGAATATCCATGGTGGACCTTTCTGAAAAGACCAGCTTATGCAAGGATGAAAAAACAAAGACATTTATAAAAATGGGGGGACAGTTATAATGGTTGCACGTATTGCGACTGTTCCCTGGTGAAATGAATACTAGAGGTGCTAAAAGAATGACTTTGTATTTTCTTCCACACAAATCACAAGAAAAATGGCAGATTATCAGTTCATAAATGCTTACTTTTCACCCTGTTCCACACAACTATTTTATGACATCAAAAAACTTTTACTATAGTGCATGACTCTTAAGGCGATACATTTTAACGTTTGCATTACATAACCAACTACATTTACAAGCTTGATCTAATTACGCGGTTGCTCAACAGATATTGTGTTGCACTTGTGATGCAAAGGACCAGGGTACGAGTCATGAAGAGCATGCGGGTCGAGCTAAAAGTGTCAAAGAAACACCACAAAATGAAGTGGTTGCTTCAGCAATTCCATTTTTCATCTCACATTTGCTTTTTCATGACACTACTGTATCAGTTAGGTTTAGGTTTAAGGTTAAGGATAGGGAGGTGGTTAGATTTAGTTGATTAAAAACTAGCATAAATGAGAGCATTAATGTTAAACTTCATCTGTGGGTGAACACTTAACTTGCTTTTAGTGCCAGTCACCTTGGAACTGCTGCGATATGTGAAGGAGCCACCTGCGTTTTTGGAGATTTTTTTTTTTTTTTCAAAAATGTCTCCAAAGTCACTGAATTTTCATGAGATCAGGCTCAGTGTTTGCAATGCGCCTGTGTTAACCAGCAAAACCTAGCTTGACAGACTGGTCAACAAGCATGGTCTTTCTGATAAGCTTGATGACCAATGAAGTCTTGCTAAACAGCCTGGTGAGGAAACCATCATCCACAACACAACATAAACTGGTGACCAGCAATGTAAGTTTTTTAGCAGTATTGTGCTCCAAGGAAAGGGATTTTGTGTTGTTTTAAATTTTGCATGCAAATGTATGCTTGCGTCTTTCTGCAGGAATCAATTTTAGGTTTCCTTCAGAGCAGCCACTTCCAACCACAAAAAAGGGCACCGAGATCCAGCCAAGAATTTAGGCAGCTAAATTGCCCCTCAAAACCCCCCAAAAGAGTTTACAATGAAAGGCTTTAGTTTTCTAAATTTGCTTTCTCAAAATGGCTGAGGAGGGGAATGAAATGAGGAAACACTCCTTTTTGGCAAGCAGCATGATTAGTCTGTTTGCTGACACAAGCTGAGGTCTCCCTTCACCCCAAGGACTCACTCCTTGGGCAAGAAGGCAAAATAACGAGTGACTGCAACTTACAGGGAATTCTGTCCAGGGGATGTTCTTCTTTAAAACACCCCTCTCTCTTTCCTGCAAGACCACTGGACCTTCAAGTTTCTCTTGTATCAGCACAAGTCTCTTCTACATTCTGCAGAGCTTTATCATAATGTGACATTCATGTATGCATGTGTATTAGAGATGTATATTTTGGTCAGTTTGACTGCTTGAGTACTGTATAGTTAAATCAACTAAGTACTAGGGCGGTGGGGTATTACTTTTGTCAATGTTTGTCTATGTATACATGCACCTTACAAACATCTTTAGCCCATTTAATTGATTTTAAGTTGCTGGGAAAAAAAACAAAAAACCTTAAACCAGCCTAAACTGGTTTGCAGGTTTTAGATGGTCTCCAAGCTTGGAAAGGCTGGTCTGGTTTGATGGTTTTAGAGGGCTTTTGTGCACTTTTTAGCTAGTCAGCCTGGGACACCAACTGGCCGATCTTGGTCACGCTGGGAGACCAGCTTGACCATCTTAAACCAGACCATCTTAAACCAGCTAACACCGACTTAGTCTTGATTAAGCAGTTTTTTTTTTTTTTTTAAACCAGGTATTACATCAGTTGAGCTCCATCTAGCCATTTTGGAATGCAAAACGTGGCTTGTGTGAACGCCTCCTAATCGTCTACAAACAGAGTGTTGAGCATTGTTACTCCCAACTCCAACCAATCTGACAGCAAGGTATCACACAAAATAACACTGTAACCAATCACAATATTAAAAATGCTTTGAAGTAAAAAAAAGTCACACAATTATGTTTTCATAATCGATCATTGCTGTCACTTCCGAGTACTTCCACTCCTAATATGTGTAAAAAAAATAAAATGTGTAAAGTATGAGATATTACATGAGTATTAATAAGTATGAGTATTTCTCTGTCACAGGCACATTTCTCTCAAAATCTATCACCATGATGGCATTAAGTCCCACACATGCCTAAACAGATGAGCTAGACCTGCATTACTAACTAGTCTGGACCAGATTTTGAAAATCATGCTGGTCTAAGATGGTCTTTTCAGCAGGGATAAAAGTTGCAAAGCTGTGAAAAAAATAAAACAATCACACAGACAACTAGATCATTCACAAAACAGTCACTCAGCCTCTGTGACAGTCTTTTGCGTTTTTTGTGTCTCAACGGTTTCGGGAGTGTAAGAGTGAGTGTATCAAAGAGTAAGCGTACATGAACGTTACTGTGAAAAGAGAACCAGGCGTCCTTATGACTGTGATAAGACTCTGCCCTGTATTACCATTGTCAAAAGAGAAAAAAAAAAACATTTGAACAACATCCCACACTTTTTCGCTACAGCGCCTACAAAGAGCCTTTGTTCTCCCACAAGACAATTGAAATCTCCAAAAGGATTCCCACGGATTCTAAATGTTGCTCTTGCACTCGCTTGCTTTGGCATGAGAAAGTGCCAAAAGCAATGCGGCTCGCAGGCCAACACGTGTCCACTTTGCAGAGCTAGGGCTCCGTAGCTGATCGACAACAGCGTAACATTTCAAGAAATGGACCATCAATACTGTGTTCTACATCAGTGCTTAAAAAAATGTGTCTTTGTGCGAGATAGAGAACGTGTGAGTGTGTTTCAGTAAAACAAAGCTCTTGGAAAAGAAAGAACATTGCCGCATGCATGGTAACAGCGAAAGAAAGAACAATAGCAATCTTTTTCTTTTCTTTTTTTTTTTGTTTTTTTTGTTAAGAGAGGTTAAAGAAAGATACAGTGGAAATCTACAAATGTTAGGTATGGGGAGGAAAAAAGAAGTGAAAAAGAGAAATATAAAGCAACCCGGCAAACTGGCTCACACCAAGTGACTTTGCACAGGACAAAGACTTCTTGAGAAAATCCCCCCTAAATTTGATTAGGCAGGCCAACCAGAAACCCAACCACCAAATAAGCATCTGGCTTCTGAAGCCTACCCTCAATAGAGAAGACTGCAAGAATACTGAGACAAATATGTATTTAAACAGCAAGGAGAAACCCCGCACCCACATTTAGTGTTTGTATGCCTATGTGTGAGTAAAGGTTAACCTATATTCTTTTTTTATGACCAATATCATACTGAATATTTTACTGTTTGTGTCCAATATGCACAACCGATTTTTTAACCGACTTTAATTTCTGCTTTTTAACACAAAGCTAACAAAATAATTATTAGACTACAACAATAAAACATAATATGCATTATATATATTTTAATAGTAACATTAACTATATTATTGTTGACAAGTGAAATAAATTATGACGTGGAATGTTTACAAATAGACATCTGGAACAAGATTTTGCCATTTGTCATAGACCTGATATTAAAGAAGAAACGATTAAGAAGAAAAGTGAATAACGGTAAGAAATATTGGCTTAACCAATTATCGGTCTGGTACAAGATTTTGCCATTTATCGCAGACCTGACAATAAAGAACCAATAACCAATTAAAAAGTGTGAATATCGGAAAAAATATCGGGTTAACAAATTATCGGTCTGGAACAAGATTTTGCCATTTATCATAGACCCGATGATAAAGAACCAATAACCAATTAAAAAGCGTGACTATCGGTAAAAAATATCGGCTTAACCGATTATCGGTCTGGAACAAGATTTTGCCATTTATCACAGACCCGATATTAAAGAACCAATAACCTCTTAAAAGTTGTGAATATTGTTAAAAAATATCGGCTTAACCAATTATCGGTCTGGAACAAGATTTTGACATTTATCATAATATGAGCAACACACATCTGTACAAACCTTGTCAGTGCGTATGACTGGCATTCCTGCATTGTTTTAGTACTCACCAATGACTGTGGCGGCAAGCTCTTTCCTGCCAGAACCCAGGCTGTTCTTCACCTCGCACACAAATGTGGTGTTCACCGTTTCGTCCACATTCCTCACCAACAGCCGGTTCTGGTCCACCTGTACTGTAGCCGGCAATTGACCCGATATGCTGAGGAACATCAGACAAAAAAAAATACACTTATTTTCAAGATAATATTTGCGTCAAGTTTAACGGTTTTATAAGGGATGTCCTGATACCATTTTTTTGCGAACAAGTACGAGTACCGATACTTCCTTTTCAGTACTCGCAGATACCGATACCTGTTTTTTGTTTTATTTTTCTGAATTCCATATCAACAGTTTATTTCAATTTTTCATCACAACTGTGTCTGAGTAAATGAATTCATTAAATCTTTAAGCAAATGAAAATAGAACAATTGTCAACTTAATATTGTATTTATTTTTTTAATTCATTATTATTATACAGAACCTCACAGCACAATCCAAATACAACATTGGTGTTCTTTTGTCAAATAAAGTGCTGCACAACAGAGCATCACAGATGTGAGATAATGTTTAAATATAAGATTACTATTATTGATTTATTATTATCGTTATTAGTAGTAGTAGTAATAGTATTACAGTGAATATCACATAACTGTACATTAGTGATATATTTCTGGCATACTTTTTTTTCCATTTAAATTTATATTTTATTTTGGCAGAAGCTTATTGTTTTTGATGGTAGCTTCTCACCACTGGAAAAGCAGGTTGCTACGTGACCCAAAGTGATTACTAAAATGCAAAAGGCAGCAATTTAATTAAATAAATATGTAGTCTGTATGTGCCTCGCGCTACAAAGTGAATTAGCACTCTGCTCACTGTCATCTGCTACAAAAAGAGCATGCAATGCTCATGATGGTGTTTTCTGTTTATGAGCCAAGGAGCTCTAAAAGGTATGAGCAGCCGGTGTTGGCACAACACTGGCTTCACATATTCACTTTGAAAATAGCAGTCTTGTCAGTTTAATAATCACACAAGTACATAACTTGATTTTAATTTGTGTGCTGAATGTTTACACAATGACATTCGTACGTCAGATGGTACTGGTTTTTGATATCAGAGCATTTTTATGAGCACAAGTACATGAGCGCGGTATCGGACCCAATTCCAATACCAGTATCGGTATCGCGACATCCCTAGTTTTTATTAAAAAGTACTCATTTGAAGATTTATCACAGAAGGAAAATCTGTTTGTGAACCAATGGCGTAGGGAAAAAACAACGAAGGGATTGTTCTGGAAACCTGTTTGAAAACAGTTGTTGTTTTTGCAATTACGTTTGCTGCCGCTAGTAGTGCAGAAATTACACACTTTTAGTTTGTGCACAGAGGAGGACAAATTATAGCACACTCTATCGTGAGGGGAAAGTAGTACATTTTTCAATTTCAGGAATTTTTTCAGCCACTAAGAAGCATTGGTCCACGCATGGTGCATGGTGCATGGTGCATGGTGCAGAAGCACTCGCGCGATGCGGAGTGACAGGCTCTCCATCAAAGTCTGATTCCTTTTCAATCTGTGCAACATGCATATTTATAGGAGATTTTCAAGAATTATGGACAGATGAATTCTTGATCAATGCCACATTTGTTGGAAACAAGATGCGGTCTGACTTTTATTCACGAACACCATCTGTCCTGGCTGTGAGGGTGTTAACAGATCAGCCCGCTTATATTTGTGAATCAATATCGTGGAAATCTAAAAAATAATCAAGTGCATTCATAAAAATTTTAGAAGCAAAGTACAAATGCAGACATTTGAGCATTTATCTGTTTTTCATAAAACATGAACAGTACAAATTTCGTATGTAAATAATTCTTACATAAATTGTTGCATTCAATTCAATGTTCAAATGGATTTATCAATGATTTACACAGATATTCGCTCTGCTTATCTTTTATGAATAAGGTCCATTGTATTTTGAGCTTCAATGCCTACATATCAAAATGGATTGACCATTCAAAACATGCACGTTTCTGATTGTTCAAATCAGAAAAGGTTCCCATTCAATGCAAAACGTGCCAAATAAATCTGTAATGTTGCATCTTTGAGAAGTAACTTGAAACTCCACAATCGAGCAGTATCCAATAACCAAGCATCTGTCACCCATAGGTCTTGTTAATAAATGTTCACTTCTGTCACTTACTTGACGTTGTGTCGATGTAGTGACACTAGGGGTCGCCCTTGGGAGCCCCAAACACCTCAGATCTTTGAGAAAAGGCCAATGAGAATTGGCGAGTGGAATTTGCATGCCACTCCCCCGGACATACTGGTATAAAAGGAGCTGGCTCGCAACCACTCATTCAGATTTTTTCTTCTGAGCCGAGCGGTTGTACTATCAGCGAGCTGAATACTACTGCTGTTCCATTCACCTCTTAAGAAGCGTATGCTGTTGGATATACGGCACATTTCCAGCGGCTTTTTCTCCTTCTGCACGATTTCGCCCCTGGGCGCTTCGACAGCGCTAAAAGAGTGTATATTCCTGCTAAAGAGTATATTTTCTCTATTAGAGCACACACATTGACGTTGAACATCTTTTTAAAGACGCGTCTTTATAAAGATGCCTTTCTGTCTTTGTGTGATTCCAGCGATCACACTGAGGCAACGTTCGTGGATGGTTCATGTTCTCATTGCGAGAATATGACCATGGTAACGTTGCGGTCGCGGCTTTCCTTCTTCCAGGGGAAAGCCACTCTAGCCGCACCTCGCCTTTTACCTACGGGTATGAGGCCGGCCCGGCCCGGCTGGCACTGGAGGCGATTTGGGGGCTAGCGCTTTCCAACCCGTCACAGTGGTTGGCCAGGACCATCCGACTCGGCTACGCAATTCAGTTCGCCAGGCGCCTGGAGTGCGGAGATCCCTTACTTCATCATACCAAAGAAAGGCGGTGGGTTACGGCCAATCTTGGACCTGCGAGTTCTGAACCGGGCCTTGCACAGACTCCCGTTCAAGATGCTGACGCCAAAGCATATTTTGGCGTGTGTCCGGCATCAAGATTGGTTCGCGGCGGTAGACCTGAAGGACACATACTTTCACGTCTCGGTTTTACCTCGACACAGACCCTTCCTACGGTTTGCTTTTGTCGGCCGGGCGTATCAGTACAAGGTCCTCCCCTTCTGCCTATCCCTGTCCCCTCACGTCTTCACGAAAGTCGCAGAGGCAGCTCTTGCTCCGTTAAGGGAAGTGAGTGTCCGCATACTCAACTACCTCGACGACTGGCTGATTCTAGCTCACACTCAAGAGTTGCTATGCGCACACAGGGACCTCGTACTTAGGCACCTCAGCCGGCTAGGGTTTCAGGTCAACTGGGAAAAGAGTAAGCTCTCCCCAGTTCAGAGCATCTCTTTTCTTGGCATGGAGTTAGACTCAGTCTCGATGATAGCGCGCCTCACGAGCGAGCGTGCGCGGTCAGTGCTGAACTGCCTGAAGTCGTTCAAGCAGAGAACAGCGGTTCCACTGAAACACTTTCAGAGGCTCCTGAGGCATATGGCATCCTCGGCGCCGGTCACACCACTAGGGTTTTAGCATATGAGACCGCTTCAGCACTGGCTTCAGCTAGTTGTGGCGTTTCGTATAGGGACCCCTAGTGTAGCTACATCGACACAACGTCGAGTGAGTGACAGAAGGGGAATGTCTCGGTTACTGTCATAACCTCCATTCCCTCATGGAGGGAACGAGACGTTGTGTCCCCCCTGCCACAACACTGTACTATCCGCTGAAATGGCCGGGATCCTGTCTCGGCTCCTCAGCACAAAACTTGAATGAGTGGTCGCGAGCCAGCTCCTTTTATACCCGTATGTCCGGGGGAGTGGTATGAAAATTACACTCGCCAATTCTCATTGGCCTTTTCTCAAAGATCTGAGGTGTTTGGGGCTCCCAAGGGCGACCCCTACTGTCACTACATCAACACAACATCTCGTTCCCTCCATCAGGGAACGGAGGTTACGACAGTAACCAAGATGTTTTTTTCTCAGTCTGTATTGATTCATGTTGTCTTTTGTTTTGGTGGAAAAATGAAAGCCAACCAGTGAAGCATTGATAGGCTGTTGCTGTATTATACTGAAGGCAGAGATACTTTCTCAATTCTGCAGCAATTAGTCTGTGGCTTTTGTTAACTGCAAAACCGTTATCTTTGACTCTGTTGTAGTCATATTGTAGATACAGTTGAATGATTACGCATCCAAGAGCAACAAAACATAAATATAGATATGGAATATGGATTCTGAATGCTAATGAAAACTTTGTGAAAACAAAAGCTAAGCTGTGTCTACAGCCTGCATTGCGATTAAAGCAAATGTTCACCCAAGAATTAAGATTGTCATTTATTTGCTCACCCTCAGTTCATTCTAAAAAATTATTTCCTCTATTATAGAATATCAAAAAGGAAACTATGGGTGAACTATTTCTTTAACAATAGTTTATTTATGGAGGGGAGCACTCACGCTGTCCAGGTAACATCAGTGGGTGCTGGATTTGCGTCGGCTTGGCAGATCAGAACGGCATCTTTCCGACCCATATACCAGTTGTCATCATATCCTTCTATCGTCACAGTGGGGGGGTCTAGAAAGGTAATGGGAAAAAGAGAGAGGGATATTCGTCTGTAAGTCCAGCATTGATAGAGCAGTTCAAAGGCTGATTATCTTTCGTTCTGGGGTGGGAGAGGAAGATACAGATGTGCTGAAGATGGCAAAGCGAGTGGTGCCCAACAAAGACTCAAAGTACTCTGACATGAGGGAGAGACGCAGAATAAAAGAAAGTGCAAGAGGTGAGAATGTTCCGACAGGCAGGTTTATAAAAGGAACGGTGAAGTTGCAAATCTCTGACATCCCCAAACACTCTAGCTTCAGCTATGCAAACACAGACGCCTCTGTAAATAGCTTTTAAGGGGGAAAAAAACGTGAGAAAGTGTTGAGGCTGAAATATGAGGCAGAGATGCTTGAGTGCATTTTCAGATGAAAGAGGGGGAAGTGAAGTAGAAAAGGTGTTATGAGCGAATGATATGGGAGGGATTGTAAGTGCATGCATGTATGTCACTACGAATACATGTTTTTAAAGAAATAGTTCCCCAAAATGAAAATTGTGTCATTATTTATTCACTCTCATGCCGACTTGTATTACATTCATTCCTCAGTAGAACACAAAAAGGATGATTTTAAATGATGTACTGGTCGCACTTTTGTATACAATTAAAATCAATGGGTACTGACTGGTTTTAAGCTTCAAAAAGATGCAAAAACACCATAAAAAGCATTATAAAAGTGGTCCATACAACTTGTGCACTGTTTGTCAAGTCTTCTGAAGCGATTTAATAGCTTTGCTTGAGAAAAAGACAGTGACCACGTTTAGAACGCAGATTTCCTTACGCTATTTAAGGGACTAAGAGAAAACGGTTTAACACACCTAGGTTTCTCCTTAATGTGAATATGTAAACGCATAAGCGCCATTGTAACAGGTGTTTGAAGAGGGTGCATGTGCGTGAACAGACCGGATAACAAATGTCATAGGATGGAGCCCATCAACAAATCAACACAGCGGAAAGAATTCAAAATTTCAAAAGATTCAAACTCGCTAATCCAGGGGTGATAGTCAGCGTCAATACTCGCTGAGCTACCCAGGCCCCAAGAAAGCTGCTTTCTGACTGAGCCGCATGTATACGGGAGTAAAGAGTGCAACGCTTAAACAGTGCATGTAAATCCGAATGCTACTTTCTCGCAATACGCCGCTTTCTCGCAATAAGCCGTTTTCTGGTGTAAACATAGTCATTAATTTAAGTCTTTTTTTTTTTTACTGATAATCTTACCTTCTAGTGAGATGTTACCTCGAGTACCGCTACGAGTCAGTGAGTTGAACAGATCAATCTGAACTGTGAATGATTCATTCAGACCGGTTGTAAACCCAATCAACCAATTCATTGAAAAGATAAGACTCAAATTAAAGATTTGTTCTTGAACCAGAAATCGCTACTTCTCTCATGAATTTACAGTGAATAACTGACTAAAATTTTGGTCTGTTCATCACACAAAGCTATCGTATGGCTTCAGAAGACTTGGAATATAGTGCAGAGGTCATATGGAGTCTTTTATGAAGCTTTTCTTTTGCTTCCTTTTTGAAGCTTGAAATCTCCAGTTCCCATTCATTGTAACTGCAAGAAAACATGAGGGTAAGTAAATGACAGAATTTTCCTTTTTGGGTGAACCTTTAACAGTGTGTGAGTTTGCGTGTGGATCTTACACTCCACCACCAGCCTCATTGGGAAGCTTTGAGATGCAGACTGCGTCCTCTGATCGACCACACAGGTGATGTCTTTCCCGTTTTCCACAGGAGTCGGGACAATCCGATACTCGCTCTTGACAGTCACAGTGCCATCGCTCTCAGGCACTGAAGTGTGGTTATAGCGGCCAGCTAAGCTTGTAATCCAGGAGATAGATGCCTCAGGTTTTCCTTGGGCCGCCATGCAACGTGCCACGACTACTTCAGAAGAGCCGGCCTGCACTGGGACTGGGGCAGCAGAGTTTCTGGGTTTGGCTAAAGGAGAAGGAAGATTTGAAAGAGGTTACAAATGTGACTTTGGCTTTCAAATTTAATAATGAAGAGTAAACTCCTGAGCTAAAAAAAAAAAAACCTAAAACAAAATTGTATTTTAACATGATCTTCAAATGAGACAGTCAGACGGACATTAAAATAGTCAAATAAACGCTGGCAAGGTTTTCAGTACCCTGATGTATAATGGAAATTGTTGGGTGTTTCCGATTAAAAAGTAATTAGTTTATGTAATCTAATAACTTTTTTCCAAAAAGGTAGTGTAATGCATTACATTTTAAATTCTTGTAATCAGATTACAGTTACTTTCAATTAAATTACTTTTATGTACATTACTTGCACTAAAATAATAAATGTAAGCATGAGCATAGTTCTAGCAGGGAGACATCAGGATTCATCTATCAGGCATTTCATCCAATCACAATACAGCCTCCGCTTTAAAAGCTGGCCAGCTGTCTCTAATTGTTTGCATAGTTTGTGTTTTTACCCCCATCCCACCCCATCTCCACCAGTTTAGGTCCCGTACTGGGTGGAGGTAAGCTCTGCTCCCCTGCCCTCATCGCATCCGGCAGGATCTGACAGTTCAAGCAGCATCTGAGCGCTGAACTGTAGGACGGGGCTTACACCAAATGATATATGTATCTTTCGTTCGTATTAATTCCAATAATAATGAGTCTTTCTGATAGAAGTATAATACATCTAAAATATTAATTTGTATGTATGTCTGTTAGCATTTCTGTAACAGCTGAAGGGTGTGTGAAATACAGACATTTTGAATTTGAGCGGAAAACCAAAAACGTTTTAAGCAAAAGTGATTTAGAAACTTAAAAGTAAAATAATTAGTAATGTGATTACTTTTTAAATGAAGTAATCAGTAAAGTATTATGATTACCTTTTAGAGAAGAAATTATTGTAAATTGTAGTGGATTACTTATTTTGAGTAACTTACCCAACACTGATTATGGAGCCGCCTATTACAAGGCTTCTTATAAAATAAACAAATGGACATGAAATACTTATTTGAACCTAAATTATTTTATTACTTAAGAAAGAGACTGCGGAGTTTTATAAGAGACATGAAAATAGCACAGCTACAGTACATGTATGTATGAAATCTGATATGTTTGCTGGTTTTAGAGGGGTTTTGGGCCCAGCCAAAGACCAGCAAGACCAGCTGAAACCCACTTGACCAGGCTGTGAGACCAGCTACACCACCTTAAAACCAGCAAACCATCTTAAGCTGTTCTTTTTTATTCAGCAGGGTAATAATTTCTACAAAATACCTTTAAATATACCTGTTATATAACAAGCACGAAGCAATTTAGTGAGCTTCAAACAGAGAAAATGAAAGCAAAAGGTAACTAGAAAGAGAAAGACAGATAGTGAGGTTCAACAACCATATAGGAGAAAAATTGAGTTAATATGTTACTTGGTGTATTCAAGAGTAAGCAGTAGAGGCCAAACAGAGCAAGAAGCTTGCACACAGCTTGACATGAGGTATAACAAACAGGCAGCTCTGATTCATAGCATCACTCTGAATTTAGCTTAGTCATTCAACTGATGAATCAGGCTAATGGCGGACATTAGCGTTAAAGCAGACAGCAGAAACACTACTGTGAGTAAAGCTAATGTAGTTTACCGTGCCTCAGTGTCTGAGCTTTCCAAATTACACTTATAGCAGCAATAGATTCTGCAGCCCAAACCTTGCCTTAAGGGTCTAAGATAGGGCTGGCGATATATATCATATATTTGCGATATATGTGACATTATTTTGTTTAGGATATAAAATTACGCATGGACACCATGTCTGTTAGTCTTTAGCTGTCACTCTAGGGTTCTTTTTTTACCTCATTGAGCATTCTGTGGTGTGCCCTTTGAGTCATCTTGACTGGATGACCACTTCTAGGGAGAGTAGCCACAGTACTAAATAATCTTCATTTATAAACAATTTGTCTACCTGTGGACAAATTAATATCTAAGCTCTTCAAGATAACTTTGCAACCCATTTCCAGCTGTGTGCAAAGTAACAATTCTTGATCATAAGTCTTCTGAGATCTCTTTTTTGCGAGGCATGGTCCACGTCAGCAGATGCTTCTTGTGAATGGCAAACTCAAAATGTTTGAGTCCTTTTTATAAGTCAAAGTAGCTCTAACCCACACCTTCAATCTCTTTTTATTGTTTGGATGCCAGGTTTGCCAGCTCCTGACTCTAGTTAGCGTTTGCTGACATCATTAGCCTTGGGGTTTACTTACTTTTTCCACAGCACTGCAAACGTTTAATGGGATGTGTTCAATAAAGACAAGAAAGATTATAATTGTTTGTGTGTTGTTAGCTTAAGCACATTGTTTTTTCTATACTTGTGAGGTTGATAAAGATGAGATCACATTTTATGACCAAGTAATGCAGAAAACCAGCTAATTCCAAAATGTTCACATACATTTTCTTGCCACTGTTATATTATAATATACACTCTCCCACTGCTGCAAAAGCAAAATTCTGTAGAAAACACACTATGTGGAAAGCATATAATTTTAACTAATTTTTTACTGTATTTTACTTCGTTTTAAACATTCTGAATTGTGACAACAATGTCTGTTTGTTTAAAATTATCATTTGTTTGAAAATGGTATCAAAAAGGATCACTGAAAAAAATAAATCACCCTTTTGCAATTTTAGTGCAAATACACAAAATCCGAGATATGATGTTTATCAAATATACAATTTTTAACTACATTTGCATAGCCCTAGTCTAAGCAAGTATGCTGTTCTGTCACAGCCTAAATCTTGAGCCTATCTTTTTTTTGTGTGAAGCACCCTGTGGCCTATAAACAAAGCCTTGTAACTTACCCAGCATGATAAGAGTGGTGGTTCCCTGTTCGTTTCCACTGGGGTAAGTGGCATACTCGCAGATATACCTGCCTGCGTCAGTCATCCTCAGATTGTCGATTCTTATGGAGGGGTTCTCCAGGGAACCTTGCGTGAACTTAACTCGCCCTTCAAAGTCTTTATTAGGGAAACTCGCTCCATACGTGGGGTGGAACACAGCAATGTTGTGTCTATCACCTTCATTACGCTCAAACATCCACGAGACCTAAAAACCAGAAAGAAATGATGGAATGAAGAACCAGCATGAAATTAATCAGGATTCAACAATAAGGAAACTCAGAACTGTCACTTGACCTACTGGGCCAGTGGTGCTTTGTTTCTACCTCCTACTTTCGATGATCATGTGCATGTGTTTTTCTGCCTTGCAAACTTTTTGATTTATGTGATAGAATATTGAACATTCGTTCTGAATATTGTTGTTTCGAACTGTGCCAATTTCAATGTCTCCAAGGTAACGTCAACAAGCTGGCTGACATAGATGAGGCTTTACTGATATTGTGAGAATGACTTGACAATTTTAATAAAAAAAAAAAAATATTAACTACTAACCATGACCAGGCTGGCCGAAAAAAAAATCCTTATTATTGAGCCCTGTTCATGCTAGTCTAAGCTGGTCTTCTCAACAGGGTAGAGGCACTGAGCATGGCTTACATCTACTGAATCATCAAATCTAAGATAATTCACCCACATCTTTATTTTACCTGTGTGAGTTTGGTGCTTCCGCTGTTGGTGAACTCACAGCGTAGATTGACAGACCCATTCGGATATGCCGTGACCTCATATTCCACACGCACACGCTGACTCCAGACCACTGAAAGAAAAAGAGAAAAGACGAAATAGGGAAACATAAGAACATTCCACCGTTGCAGCCTAAAATCTGCAGCGAATCAGGAACAAATCAAATTTCAGAAAATGAAAGCCAGACGTCAGCCTCTCACTAATAAGAAACACACCAAAGTCACTCTTTGTTATTCTTGTGCTTGAGCTTCCTCCGGGGAAAAAAGTGCAGCCTTAGACTGATTACAAACTCACAAGAGCTCCGTGGCTTGATATCTATTGACTGAATGTGCAGACTGTCACAGCACGAGACTTATCCTGCTTTGATTGCCCATTATTAAAAAAAAGAACAATCAATCTACACGATCACGGATACAGATCAGAGCTGTGTTCAAGAAATGCTTCTGGATGAGATGCATTATTAAAGCATTTACCATATACATACACATGAAAATTCATTATAAAAATACAAATTATTAAATGTTCAAAACTATGATAATTTAAACAAAGAGTGAATTTTTGTTTTATTTTATATATTTATATATATATATATATATATATATATATATATATATATATATATATATATATATATATATATATATTGTGTGAAAATTATTTCTATAAATTTTTCAAAAACTACAACTGTCCCACAGTTGTGGCCTCATTTCCACCACAACGAAACATTTTGCCACTAATAACATTTTTTTCAAAAGCAAGTGTACTTAGTCAAGAAAAGTGTGGAGCATGCTCAAGATGACGTATGAGACAAGTTATGTTTGGAGAAAAAGAAAATTCAAGGTAAATATTGTGTGTAGAATATTCTTATTGGGTGTCATTTCCAATATGCAAAAAGTGTGACAATATTATTTGTGTATATTTTTGATATATAAAATATATACTAAGAAATTCATTTTAGAAAGACAAAAGGAGTTGGCCATTTTAATTTGAAAACATTAAACGTGTCATTTCCATCACCATCATTTCCACCACAGAATTCCATTAAATACAATACAGAATTTTACCGTAGATATGGTGGAAATTACACTATAGTGTGAATATCCATAACATTTTTAGAATAACGAAATGACAAATCTCATGTGATGCATGTACTGTACATGCACTGTTGGACATGTTTATAGACAAATTAAATAAACTAGTTTACTTTCTAGAAATACATAGTCCTAAAAGTGCCTGAAGTTGAAGAAGCACCCATATCTCCATGGTATTTCCATAGGAAAAAGTTTTGCAATATTTGCTATTAAGATCTAAGTTATTGTATGTGATCAAAAACAATACCTCACAACAAGGATTTTAATCTTTTGTGTGTGTATGTGTGTTACATAATTATTAAAATGAGACTTTGAGCAATACATACTCTCGTAACAGCGGGGCTTCTGCATACTGAAAATTACATTACACAGCTGCTTGCAAAAGCTAGAGTAAGCTATTTAAGTAACTATTTTATTTTAATTTTCTGAAGAAAATGTGAGTGGTGTTTTCCCATGCAAAACTGCCTGCAGCATGCTAGGGTGTTGTGGGTGGTTGTCAGGGCATGGCTATGTTGTTGCTAGGTGGTTGCTAGGGTGTTGCAGGTGGTTTCTTAATGGCCCAAGTAAAAAGAGCCCTTCCCCATGTCTCTGATATTCTCTTTCCTAGATATGGCTCGGGTCCCTCCTTTAATGTACATTTTTAGTCCGCCAGGCGAAACTCGTAAGTCCAATGACTTGGAAAAGTAATAGAACCACTATCCTAGTATCATTCATGTCTGTGGCACAAACAATGCATTTAATATTTGAAGTTACATTTTTAGGTGTTTTTTGATTTGTTCAAATCTCTAACCCTGTGTATGAGCAATAATAATAGTGATTCCTGCCTTACTTAAAATGCTTTTAAGGTATCTTGTACTTTAACAAAATAGTAATGTAATCACAACATCATGATAGGAAGCTGTAAAAACCTACAGGTATAAAAGTAAATAATAATATATTTATAACACAATAAAATCAAGCACTGGCACTGTAAATTCCATAGCCTGATAATGCTTGTTTTGTGGTATTTGAGTCAGACCGAACACACCGATGGTAATTGACACTATATTGCTGTGCCAGTCATGGTCCTTTCAAAGAAATCTTTACACTTTTGAAACGTTTGACCCAATGGCCATGATTCCAGACGCTGATCTTTGTGTCGGCACAACATTCACTTGTAGAAGACAAGTTCAAGTTTTTAACAAGTCATTCACTCTCTCTTTGCTTTCTCGTTTCCTCACCCGCCCAATACAGAGACAGGTTAAAATAAACAATCTGTGTTTTTGGTTAGGTAGTCTGTGAACTCCCGTGGAGAGTGAAGCGAGAGAACTCCAGCTCAGAGCTACTGGAGTCAAAGGCCACCAAGCAGCATGAGAGCTGCTCCTCATACACCTGTGGATAGCTCGACGATCACACACACACAAACACATACTGTATACACACACATACACAAAACAGCTGCACTTGAAAACATACAGAAATATTAGCACCGCACTCAAACACTCTCAAAAGAAAGGCCTCCAATTGTTCTGCACCCTGGAGAGGATTTGATCTATCAAATGCAGGGTTGCGACCAGCCTAAATTAAACTATACATTAACAGAGCTCGACTCTGTTGTACTAGGAACGCATACTTTCAAACAATCACCATCAAATGCAAAAGCATTCCCGGCTCACTCTAAAATCCCTCAACTGTATCAAAAGATACATCTCAGCCATACAAAACTGAACTATACCGAATCCAGCTCAGTTTATATTCCACAATGGTATTAAAATCGATATGACCTCAGACTTGCAAGCCTCCCACAAGTGGGATCTATTACTTTATGCAGACTGAAATGTATATTAGCTACACGCAGACAGAAGATGACAAATATTGCTTTTACTGTACTGTACATGTATCTGTGTTTACAATCCCTAATGGCTCAACATAAAATATGTAAATGCAAACACGTGAAGCTACACAAGCTTGATGCCATGCAATGTTGCGTTCCGAAATGTCTATAACGTAAACCGTCTGAGTCAACAGTGGTCATGGCAGAGCAACGATTTGAAGAGACTCTTGCTGAGCAAGTTAGTTGGCATTAGCTAAACTGTCGACATGTTTACCTGAATATTAACACATCCAGGTTAGCTGGATGTAATGTCCACGGAGGAGTGTCAAAAGAGAGTTGTGAAGGCTGTAATACAATGAAGAGGGATGCATATTTTATAAACTGTGCCCCCCTAACCCAAATCCCAATCCTAAATCTAACTATCAGTGGAGTAATAATGTAATGTTAGTGAAAAAAATGCAACCTCCGAATCGCGCTAGTCACTGATTATGCGAGCGCGATAACTTCCTGGTTTCAACACGAGACCCGAACCTGGGTCTACCATGCTGTCACGCCACAAGGGAAGGTAAACACACAAAAATGTCAAATAGTAAATGAAGCTTGTTAATGAGTCGGCATTATGTGGCTGATACTAGGGTACTGGAACTCTCGGAAACAACATGCCGACTTCCCGTGTGATCATTTTGAAACCTGGCAGTAGAACAATATTTTTTTACACAAACATCCACTAAAGTGCCTACTGTGGCAATGCTGAGAATGTAATGTGTACTTCTGTTGCGTTACAAATTGCATTCTGACAAATTTCTGAATGCAAAAAAAAACAACAACAAAAAACACAAAATTGAGCTTGCATAGCTAGATGCGATTGCGTTCAAATATTTGCTTAAAAAAACAAAAAACATTTATACTATAAGATGGCGCCGCGGATGGCAGCCTCGGTGTGGAGCTCTCCAATTCTTTTATTGTTTTTGTTTATTTGTCCTGTGTTTAGTAATTTTTTTCCAATCAGTTTTACCAGGGACAAACTGCTGAACATTCGGCAGCACACACCAGACAATCTTTTCCGGTTTTGGACTATTCGGACGTTTTGCTATACATTTTAGTCAGAAGCGCAGCTGTGTTGTTTAAGCGCGCCATGAGACGCAGGTGAGGGAAGCGAGCCGGCGCGCTGGTCAAGCTCCAACAGCGCGGCTTTCGAACAGTGCTGCTGAGTATTCATCTAGCGAATCTCCTCCCTCTCCCTAACAAAACGGACGAACTACATCTCCTCATCCTTACAAATAAGGACTTTTCAAACTCTGCTGCCTTGTGCTTCACAGAAACCTGGCTGAGTGAAGCCATTCCGGACAGCTGTTCAGAGCGGATCGCATTGCGGAGTTAACAGGGAAAACGAGAGGCAGTGGAACATGTTTTTACATCAATGGACGTTGGTGTACAGATTTAACAATGTTAAAGATGATGTGCTGTCCTAATTTTCTTTATGAACTGTAAGCCTTTCTACTCGCCGCGGGAGGTTTCCTCATTTATTCTGGTGAGTGTTTATATTCCTGTGACACGTGTGCGTGAATGCAGCGCTGCAACAGCTGGCTGATCAGATCACAGACACGGAGCAACAATACCCGGACTCACGTATTATTATTCTCTGTGATTTTAACAAAGCCAACCTCACCCGTGAACTCCCAAAATACAGACAACACATTACATGCCCCACCAGAGACAGAAATACACTGGATCACTGCCACACAACAATAAAGGATGCATATTGCTCTGTCCCTAGAGCAGCTTTGGGACTTTCTGATCACTGTCTGGTTCATCTTCTTCCAACCTACAGGCAGAAACTAAAATTATCTAAACATGTAATAAAGACTGTAAAGAGATGTACCAATAAAGCAGAGCTGGAACTACAAGCCTGCTTTGACTGCACTGATTGGAGTGTATTTGAGGCTGCAGACACCAATCTGGACAAGCTCACAGATACTGTGACATAATTTATCAGTTTCTGTGAGGATATGTGCATTCCTACTAGGACTTATTATCATATAACAATAACAAACCATGGTTTACAGCAAAACTCAGGCAGCTTCGTCAGGCCAAAGAGGATGCTTACAGAAGTGGGGACAAAATCTTGTACAATCAGGCCAGGAACACACTGAATAAGGAAATTAGAATGGCTAAAAGAAGCTATTCTGATAAGCTGAAAAACTAATTTTCAGCTAACGACCCTGCATTAGTGTGGAGAGGCCTGGAAGACTTTATAAACTCCAAGACACCATCCTCCAAGACTGTACGGAACCAACAACTGGCTGACGACTTGAATGTGTTTTACTGTAGATTTGAAAGGCCCAGTCTCACACCCCACACCCGCTCTGACATTCACTTCACACAAACATCAACACCTCCTGCAACCCCCCTCCTACCCCCTCCTGCTACTCAATCTGCACTTAAAATCTGTGAAGGGAGGTGCACCGTGTCTTCCGGAAACAAAAGACAAGGAAAGCACAGGGCCCAGACGGTGTTTCATGCACTTGTCTAAAATCCTGTGCTGACCAGCTGGCCCCCATCTTCACACAAATTTTCAACAGATCACTGGAGCAGTGTGAAGTTCCCTGCTTCTTCAAATGCTCCACCATCATTCCTGTCCCAAAGAAGCCCAAAATCACAGGACTTAATGACTACAGACTTGTCGCTCTGACATCTGTAGTCATGAAGTCATTTGAGAGACTAGTGTTGGCCCACCTGAGGGACATCACTGGACTCTTTGTAGATCCCCTTTAATTTGCTTATCGAGCAAACAGGTCTGTGGATGACACAGTCAACATAGGACTGCATCAAATCCTGCAAAACTGGACAGACCAGGGACATATGTAAGGATCCTTTTTGTGGACATCAGTTTGGCTTTCAACACCATCATCCCAGCTATTCTCCAGACTTAAATTACACCAACTCTCTGTTCCCAAGTCTATCTGTCAGTGGATCACCAGCTTTTTGACCAGCTAGTGAGACAGGAAAAATTCAATTCCAGCACATGTACGGTCAGTGCTGGTGCCCCCCATGGATGTGTGCTCTCTCCACTACTCTTCTCCCTGTATACCAATGACTGCACCGCCAAGGACCCCTCTGTCAAGCTCCTGAAATTTGCAGAGGACACTACTGTCATCTGCCTCATTCAAGATGACGATTATTCTGTATAAAGAAGGGAGTTTAAACGGCTGGCTCACTGGTGCAGTCAAAACAACCTGGAGCTGAACACGCTCAAAACAGTGGAGATGATAGTGGACTTTAGGAGAAACACCCTAACATTGACCCCCTCACCATTTTAAACAGCACTATGCCAGCAGTGGAGTCATTCAGGTTCCTGGGCACTACCATCTCACAGGACCTTAAGTGGGAGACCCACATTGACTCCATTGTGGAAAAGGCCCAGCAGAGGTTGTACTTTCTTTGCCAGCTGAGGAAATTCAACCTGCCACAGGCGCTGCTGATACAGTTCTACTCAGCAGTCATTGAGTCTGTCCTCTGCTCTTCAATAACTGTCTGGTTTGGTTCAGCTACGAAATCAGACATCAGAAGACTACAAAGGACAGTTCGGACTGCTAAATGGATTATTGTTTGCCCCCTGCCCTCCCTTCAAGAACTGTACACTTCCAGAGTGAGGAAAAGGGCTGGAAAAATCATTCTGGACCCAATTCACCCAGCCCACTACCTTTTTGAACTGTTGCCTTCTGGCAGGCGCTACAGAGCACTGAGCACCAGAACCATCAGGCACAGGAACAGTTTTTTCCCCTCAGGCTATCCATCTCATGAACAGTTAAAACTTCCCCATTGAGAAATAATTATGTGCAATACACAGCTTAGTCTATTTATTTTTATCCAACATACCCTACCTCTTCTGCCATATATTTCTTTGCATCTGTATATAACAGATTTGTATTTGTATTTGTACATACGTTCTATTCACTTTTTATTTTATTCTATTTTTTTATTATTATTATTATCTCCCATCTTGTTGCTGTATTGTTTGTGCACTGGAAGCTTCTGTCACCAAGACAAATTCCTTGTATGTGTAAGCATACTTGGCAATAAAGCTCATTTTGATTCTGATTCTAAACTGTGTATGTACAATGGGACCATGAGCTTGCAATTCACTGGCCAATCATTTGCATCAGTGTAGTTGCGTAAAGTGTGTTTCAAGCCTACAAGTTATCTAATAAATGCTTTTTGTGGCTTATTTGCATTCCAATTAATTCGGCAAGCAATATTAAGATGGACTTATGCAAAAGCATGCACATTGTTTTTTTAGGTTTTGTGTGACCGAATCAAGGTGAATATGTATACAGTACATCTGTATTCAGGGCTTCAATGTCAGGAAGTGTGTTTTCATTATACGAGGGCCTGCGCGTGACTCAGTGTAGCAGAATCCCCCCGAAGCAACACAATGGCCTGTCAGACCAGCTTGGCGGAATAAGAAACAGAAACACAGAGCATTTATTCTCTCACCTCTCTCTGCTTCGTTTCTCATTTGTTTCCTTCTATCTTTGGCTCATAACTCTCCTTAATATAACTCTCTATTTCTCTCTCCCTTTTCCTCTGTACACATCAACAAATGACTCATGGGTAGGAATGCAGATGTTCGATGTTTCTTGTCATTAACTTTTTTATGGCGGTCATTGATACGACTCCATGATGTGTGTGTTTTCAAGTGAAACAGAAAGAGAAAGATACAGTAAGAACATTAAAAACATGCATCAAGTCTCCTTCTCATTTGCATGCATACAGAGAGTGTTTTACCCCCTACCTTATTGCTCAAGTGCTTTTGTTCATATTCCTTTACAAATCTACTATTTGCACTTGTTTTAATACCTCTGAAACACTCAGGGTGTCTGCACACGGCTGACAGGCTTTATTTAAAGATGACAAATGAACCAAAGCAGGCCCACCAGAAGCTCTTAAACAAAACACACATATTTAAGGGATGTCTTTGCCTTGGGGTGTCACCTATTTTCTATTTGAATAAATGTTTAACTCCAGATTTACAAAGGTGTAACAAAAATGTACATTTAAGACTACATGTTAAAACTAAACACGTACACATAAGTAACATTTGAAAACAATGAACAAATCTTTAAAGGTTTGAGCTAACTACGGTACATAATCATTGGACATTTCTTTTCAAATCCTGCATTTCACATGTTTTATGAATACAGTCACAATACAGTAAATACTGTAAATTTTTTTCCCTTTAACTGAAAATAAAAATCATTTAACATACATTCTAACAAAGATAAAAATATTCAAAAATATTCATTCAAGGACTCGAGTCTCTGCAGCCTGTTTTAAAATGAAATGTCTTGGCATTATCATATTTTTCTGTTTGTCTCAGCGGTTAAGGCTCTGGGTTACTGACCAAAAGGTTGGGGGTTCAAGCCCAAGCACCGCCAAGATGCCACTGTTGGGCCCTTGCGCAAGGCCCTTGACCCTTTCTGCTCCAGGGACGCCGTATCATGGCTGACCCTGCACTCTGACCCCAGCTTAGCTGGGATATGCGAAAAAAAGAATTTCACTGTATATGTGCAAATGTATAATGTGTGACAAAAATAAAGACTTCTTCTAAAAGGCTTCTAACTTTTCTCTAGTCTACTTGACGTCCTTCTCTAACGCAAAATGAGTGATGAGATGCCATGTGTGCAAGACAAGGGGCTGTACTTTAGGATGATGAACAAACCAAATTTATACAAATAAGTTTAGTTTATGTACTAAAGCAAAGCCCATTGCTGGTATGCTGTTTAATGTTATTTAACAAAGAATATTCACCTATAAAGTAATGGATATATTTACATATGCAACACAGGGATGACTGTGCCCTTGGGCAAAGATTTGCAGAATAACTGAATTTAAATGTTTAATGCAACAGATGTTTAGCTCTAGATTTACAGGTTTTACGTGTGACATTAAAGGGATAGCTCAGCCAAAAATAAAAATTCTCTCATCATTTACAAAATTTTTTCTTCTTCTGTAGAACACAAACAAAGATTTTTAGAAGAATGTTTCATCTCTGTAGGTCCTTTACATGCAAGTGAATGGTGACCAGACTTTTCAAGTTTGTCTTCTGAAGCAATGCAATCACTTTGGGTGAGAAACAGATCAATATTTCAACTCTTTTTTACTATAAATCTCCACTTCCACTTTCAGAATATAAAAGTGTAAGTGGAGATTAATGGTAAAAAAAAAAAAAAAAAAAAGACTTAAATATTGATCTGTTTCTCACCCACACCTATTATATCGCTTTTTGAAGAGATACCACTGGAGTCATATGGATTATTTTTATGCTGCCTTTATCTGATTTTTGGAGCTTCAAAGTTCTGGTCACCATTCACTTGCATTGTATGGACCTACAAAGCTGACATATTCTTCTAAAAATATTTGTGTTCTGCAGAAGATAGAAAGTCATACACATCTGGGATGGCATGAAGGTGAGTAAATGATGAGAGATTTTCACTTTTGGGTGAACTTAAAAATTTACATTGAAGATTTGCTTTTTTTTCCCCCAAGAAACCTTGCATATCTGAATTAGAAAAGTAACATTTGAAAAAAGGTACAATTTGTGGTGTAGGATAGCCTAGAGGAATTGGACAGCATTTTAACTGTTTTTCACATCATATTTTGTACATACAGCCAAGGATGTAATCGAATACTCAATATTGAGGTGGACTAAAAGTTAAAATGTTAAGAATTGCATAGAAACCTATATTACTTGACAAACACCCTCCTGTCTATTGTGGTTACAGCCCTGCATACAGCCATAATATAGTATACTGCATGTTTTTGTTTTTTTATTATTATTGAATAACACATTTATTCATCAATATATTTAGTATTATTAATACTTTATTATTATTTAAAATAAAATAAAAAGGAGAAAATACCTATTCAAGGGCATGCCTCTTCAGTCTGCTCTGCAATGAAAAATATCCTCACATTATCAACATTTTTATCTTCTTTTCTCTCACCCAGCATCAACTTTTTCTCTACCAGACGTCCTTGAGTCTGCTGCTCAATGTGTGTCGTGATGTCATGCATGCACAATAGTGCATGGGCTTGAACTTCTGAGGTCACCTTCCACCAAGTCACCAGTTACAGTGAAGTATTTCTAGCACCCGTCAGCATTGAGCCCGTTTTCAGCGCATATGTGTGAAAGCCGCAAAGACGTTAACCGATGCATCGGACTGCAGAAAGTGGCTAGAAAATAATTAGCACAGTGAGCTCAGCACGAGAGCAGCGCACGCTTACAGAATTTCACAGGAACGTGTTTTTCCCGCCGGCGGTGCGACCGTTATGAGTTTGAATCTCTGATGATGTATTTTCTCTGACTCTTCCTTCAAAAACTTTGGTGGGTAGTTCGCAAACATGTCTCTCGTTTTATTAATCAAAAAGATTTAGATTAAATCTTACATATAAGAGAAAGTGTCCTAAGTCTTATGACTGGTCACAATTTAATCAAAGTTTTCACCATTTAAAACAATCCTTTTGCCTGTACTGCCTTGTTTTAATGGTCCAGCAGTGTGTCAGATGACTTTTTAAAGTACAAATATTCCATGTAGTCTCTCCATTAATTCGAGGTCATGAAAATGGCATGTATGCCAATTATAATTACAGAAGAACTGGAAACATTTAGTGTAAAATATTTTTAGATTAATTATAGCATGCCACACTGCAGGACACTAATGAAATTTGAGAAATTTCATGTCACTACCCAGTTGTTGTTCTTTTTAAAAGGAAATTTTAAATAATGATTGGAACCAACCACCAACAAATATAAGGTAAGTTATATTCCAGCAGTTAAGAGGTAAGTTATAATCTTTAATCTCCAGTGCGCCCAGAGGAGGGTAAGGTCATTGTGAAAGCAGAGGGGGAGAGGGCAGGAGGTGAAGAAAGGGAGGTGGGAAGTTACACTGCTTGGGTCTGGAGGCAAGAGAAGTAGAGCTTGTTATAATCCGGGTGAACTGCACAACCTCAGAGTTCCCTACAGGAGCATTGATGGTATGTATGCCAAAATAAAGAAGACCTTGAATGTATGAGAATGTGTGTGTGCTGATAATGACACACACACCTCCACCTCTCTGAATCCATTAGCTCTGCAGTAATTGTGATCGCAGCAAAATGGCAAGGGAGAGGATTTATGAAAAGGTGGTCCAGCTCACCTCTCCCTATATATACTGTATATATATATATGCTCCTGACTCCATTCATCTTTTCTCTCTCCCTAGACATTTACTTTACATTTTATTTATTTCAATGTTCCCTTTAAGCCCTGAGGTTCTCACTCACTGTTGAATGTGAAAGTGAAACACTCCCTCTAACGTTTCTTTATCCCTTCTTCAACCGACTCACCCTCCCTCGTCTATATCGAGCTCTCGGCTGTCTCTCACTACCTAATAATCTTCTATCCTTTATAAACCCACTTTGTCTCCATATCTCTCACTCTCACACCCCATGTCAAATGTACACCAAGGGACTCACCTTAATCCAGACATAAAACACTAGCTCGGAGCATGCACACACTTGCATACACAGCCTAAAGCTGTTCGCCTCGGTCAGAAAGCAAACAGAACCTCTCTCTTTCTTGATCATCTCTCCTGCATCTTTATCATCCACCCTTTCTCTACATCCTTCCCTCCAGTGCCCCTTTTTTCAAGGTCACCTTGTGCCTTCCTCTTAACCATTCCTCCATATTTCTCCGCTCTCGCTTTCTCTCTCCTCCTTTCATCTGCATCGTTTCTCTCTACCCAAGTCAGTTTCCTGCATCTCAATATTTTATTCTTTTCACTTTCACTTCACTTTCATTTCACTTTAGTGTTCATACTTTTATCATCTGTTAGCTTTTCTGCTTTCATCCTTGGCCCTTTATCTGCTAGCTAGCCCTTCTCTCAAAAAATGGGAAGTGTGCCATTAGCCTTCAGTACAGCTCAATGCTGCACAGACTCCTGGCCACTCTTGTCTCCTCCCTCCTTAAAATATTTCTCCTCATTGTGTTTTTATATCATTGTGTTTTTTATATGTCTGCTTTTATCCACACTGGAATAGCAAAGTGTGACTGTGAGAACAAGTGTACAGTATATGTGCAAATGAAATAAGAAAACATCAGAAGAAGATTTATTGATTTTGATTTCAATGCCTAGCGCACACTACTAGGGTTGTTACCTGAGAATCAGATCTTTTTCGGAAACTGGCTAAAAAATGAATTGATTAATTAATTAATTAATTATGTTTTTGTTTGTTAAGAATTTTAATTCAGTATATAGTTACAGAAGGACCTATTATTGGATTGCTTTTATGCTTATAAAATCTTTGAAAAGTCATTAAAATGTCTGCATAAATATGCCTTTTGAAACAATTGGATTCTGACTAGAATTGTAGATTCTTAACAATTCCCATCCCACACAAGACAGAAGCTTGTCTGCCTTTCATATTTTAAATTCTGTGACTAGTCTGTGGCAGCCTACACATTTGTTTACTGACCACCTGATGTACAGTATAATGCACCAAAAATTAAGGCAATAGCTGGATGAAATTCCAGTTCCAATCTGATTCTGAATCTCAGACTTATTTTACGAAAGGTTTGGAAGTAAGTGTACATTTTTATCAGGCTGCCTGGAAACAAAGTTATTTTTACAGGGTACTGGGTTGCTACAATCAGCACTTATGAGGAAAAAAACAGATATTGAATTAGCCAAAGTTTCCAGGTGGAATCAAATCTTTAAAAGACACTCAAAGTTTTGAGTTTTTCTGGAGACACTTGTTATTAAGTTAACTAGAGCAAGACAGCAGCAATGTGGTAACAACCAATGAAATTGCGAGAGAGTGATGGAGTGCAACAGGAGGGTGAAACAGTCGCTCGCAAAAAAAACAAAACTGCTACCTAAAATGCCTTTTGAAAAACGCCCTTTGTTTTAATGGAATTTCAGGACCATAGCTACAGTCAGGGGGGAGAATGATTGTGTAATTGACACTCCTAGTCTGTGAGTTGTTGTGTGAAAGCTATTTGGTTCGTTAAATGAAGCTTAACATTGTCTTTGTGTTTGTTTTTGAGTTGCCACAGTATGCAATAGACTGACATGTCTTAAGGTCAATATTAGGTAAAAAATGGCAAAAAAGAAAAAAAAAACAGCTTTCTCTAGAAACTCGTCAGTCAATTATTGTTTTGAGGAATGAACACTATACAATGCTTGAAAGTGCCAAAAAACTGAAGATTTCATACAAAGATGTACACTACAGTCTTCAAAGACAAAGGACAACTGGCTCTAACAAGGACAGAAAGAGATGTGGAAGGCCAGATGTACAACTAAACAAGAGGATAAGTACATCAGAGTCTCTAGTTTGAGAAATAGACGCCTCACATGTCCTCAGCTGACAGCTTCATTGAATTCTACCCGCTCAACACCAGTTTCATGTACAACAGTAAAGAGAAGACTCAGGGGTGCAGGCCTTATGGGAAGAATTGCAAAGAAAAAGCCACTTTTGAAACTGAAAAACAAAAAGAAAATGTTAGAGTGGACAAAGAAACACAGACATTGGACAACAGATAATTGGAAAAGAGTGTTTTGGATCTTAACCCCATTGAGCTTTTGTGGGATCAGCTGGACTGTAAGGTGCGTGAGAAGTGCCCGACAAGACAGTCACATCTATGGCAAGTGCTACAGGAAGTGTGGGGTGAAATGTCACCTGAGTATCTGGACAAACTGACAGCTAGAATGCCAAGGATCTGCAAAGCTGTCATTGCTGCACGTGGAGGATTTTTTTGATGAGAACTCTTTGAAGTAGTTTAAGAAGTTCTGAATTTTTTTTTTCAAATTGTAATAGTAATTTGTCACATTATTAATGTCCTGACTATACATTGTGATCAGTTGAATGCCACTTTGTTGAATAAAAGTAACAATTTCTTTACATAAGAGCAAAATCTGTACATTATTCCAAACTTTTGGCCACCAGTGTGTGTGTGTGTGTATATATATATATATATATATATATATATATGAGTGCTTGGTCAAGATCACATGGTCTTTTTTTTCTTGCATGAATTTGTGTGAATAATCTAATGTGAGATTTTTAACTGTCAAGAGAGTTTGAGGCACTCCCTCTGAAAATGTCCAGGATGTGCTATATTCTAGATGTTTTTTGTAAGTGTGTGAAATAGGAATGTTGTTTTGCCATTCTCCCTGAGGACTAGGGGAAACAACAGCAACAGCAAATGTGCCCCCATATTTTTCCTCCCAGGAGATAGTGTTCATATGTGTGAGTCTGTCTGCAGTTGTGTGTCTTTCTGTGTTTGTGCACATGTGCAGTAGGGCCCCATATCCTCAT
Organism: Myxocyprinus asiaticus; assembly: GCF_019703515.2. NCBI lineage: Eukaryota > Metazoa > Chordata > Actinopteri > Cypriniformes > Catostomidae > Myxocyprinus > Myxocyprinus asiaticus. The sequence goes on along the minus strand of NC_059377.1, from coordinate 37,024,396 downwards.
TTCCAAGTGAGAGCGCTTGAAATGGATACTAAAAGCTTATTACACATAAGCACTCATTCTGTATGCACAAACACAATCCCACACTCATACACAAAGCTTATATGCAGTCTCTACGCTTACGGCACATTAATTATTTCCTGTAACCCTAATGCACAGTTTTTTTTGTAGGTGCGCTTGCATTCGTCCACTTATTTACACATTAATTTGGCTGTTTTGCCTCACAAAAAGCAGGGGCTGGCCGTACAACCCTATTTTACATTCAGAGCCATGTATTATTTATTTATTTATTTATTTTTTTGGATTTTTTCCTCTTTTTCACCCAATTTGGCATGGCCAATTCCCAGTGCGCTTTTAAGTCCTCGTGGTCGGGTAGTGATTCGCCTCAATCCAGGTGGCGGAGGACGAATCCCAGTTGCCTCCGCATCTGAGACCATCAACTCGCGCATCTTATCACGTGGCTTGTTGAGCGTGTTGCCACGGAGACATAGTGCGTGTGGAGGCTTAACGCCATCCACCGCGGCATCCGCGCTCAACTCACCACGCGCCCCACCGAGAACGAACCACATTATAGCGACCACGAGGAGTTTATCCCATGTGACTCTACCCTCCCTAGCAACTGGGCCAATTTGGTTGCTTAGGAGACCTGGCTGGAGTCACTCAGCACGCCCTGGGATTCGAACTAGCGAACTCCAGGGGTGGTAGCCAGCGTCTTTTACCACTGAGCTTCCCAGGCCACCAGAGCTATGTATTATTGATATGACTGTTTCTTATTAAATTATTGACAGGCAACATTTATGCTGCTAGCACCTGACCTGAGGAGGAGAGAGGGAAAGATGGTAGAACAGAGTGAGAGAAAAACCAAACAAGCAATTATGGTATTAGGGTGAATCTCATGCATGTACAAGTTACATCACCCCAAAGCCAGAATGTCACCATACTAAAAATCTTAATGGTCTTAAATCTTAGGATTTTATGGAATTTCATTTTTTTAGGTGAAATATGGCTTGGACACCATCTTGACAGGTTTTGTGAGATCAGCCATTAAGACATGGAAAAAGTGGTGAAGAAAGAGAGACAGATGGATGGCTGAGGAGAGAAAGAAGCAAGGTACATGGGGACAGAGAGATTAAAGAACCAAAAAGAGAATGATGAAGGGTTGGTAATGAAAGGGGTGTTAGGAGAAGTGAAGCAACAGCCTTAAAAAAAAAAAAAAAAAAAAAAAAGAGAAAAAGCAGCAAAAAATGATGGCAAGGGAGCAAAGGAACTGGGTGAAAGGGTGGAACACCGAGTTTGAAGCCGGGGTGAGAGTATTGCAGGGCACAAGAGCAAAAGGGAAAGATAATAAAAGAATAAAGATGCAGGAGAAATGAGAAAATGGGGGAGGGGGGAGGTGTAGATGTGAACAGGTGGAAGAGGGAAAGCTGTGAAAATTAGAGAAAGAGAGCACGCCAGGGGAAAGGGGGGAAAAAAGTGAGAGAAGGAGAGAAGACAAGGTGAGCAGAGAAACAGAGCAAGTATTCAAGGGGATGGTTGAATTTGAAAAATAAGTAAAGGAGGAACAAGTTACAGGTTATCAGCATGTCTATTGGAATGAAATTTCAAATGGAAATTTTGCAACAAAAAGATCAAGCATATTAATATAAATAGTGAGGGGGAACTTTATTAAAAAGAATTGTGCTCAGTAAAAGCGCCGTTTATTTGCATGCATTGTCTATGCTGTTTAAGGGTGCTTTCGCATTCGGGTTGTTTAGATGAAGTGAATGCTGTTTTACGAACTCAGATGCGCACCTGCAAACCACACCAGAGTCTGCTTGAAAAGGTGGTCTGGGGTACGGTTCATGTTAACTTTGGAACATTCGCTACTGATATAAATGCAATCGTCCTAAATTGAGGAAGTGAACCACTGTTGATGGTGTATAATTTGTGCCTTTGCATCCAGCCGACTGCAGTTATGTAAGGAATAATGTACAGTCAGCCGGCTGTTATCGCAAAATAAACCCGACAGGGTGATCAGGACTTGTACTTGTAAGGGGTTTGTTTTGCGATAACAACCGGCTGGCAGTTCATTATCCAGCTTATTACATGGCAACTAACCAAATAAATAAATAAATAAATAGACATAAAATATTTAATTGCGTTGAAACTGTGTAATTATGTGAGAAGAAATAAATCGCTGAACAGCTGAAATTCACCTCCGGTTTGCGTCGCCGTTCTGTTGGTATTTATTTTGTTAAAATGACTGTCTGACTACTCATTATGATATATAATATGGTATGATGCATTTCTCATACCTGCTTGTCTGCCAAATAAATCACCTTCAAAGAACAGCTCACATTCTACACATCTTTGCAAATTCAATGCATCCATGGCAGACAAACGGAAGTGTCATTTTGTGCAATTTTTTGGTGGTAAATCAAGAGAGACAAACTTCAATACTTCACTTAACACAGTGAAGCTGACGTCTTCTTGAGTTTTGACAATTTTCTATCCTCTGGTTGTGCACTTACACTAACACTGAACATGAAGAATGAGGTTGAAAGCAGAGGGGAGGAGAGAGCACTTAAAGAAACGGAAAGAGACAGGAGGTTGTTACAGCATATTTACTTGCCGTCATCAATTCTATCTCCCTCATTAGCCCGGCACAGGTCTGATCACTTTGTAAGAACTGATTCTAGACAAATGAAGTTGTTTGCCCGGCACTCTGCCTAAAAGCAGCGACAAGTCTACAATTATCTTACGAGCATGTAAACAAGGTGCCTTTGTGGGGCCTGGCTATGTCTAATGCATGCGCGTATGAGGGTGCGTGTTTGGACAAATATATTCCCTCCGCAGCGGGAGCGAAGCATTGATTTTCCCATATTACCACACGTCAGAGCCACAAAGAAAAGCCACCGCCACCATAATTATAGTGTGCCAACAGCAAATTTCCCAGACCAGTGAGTTTGCTTCCAAATCCCTTGTCAGAATGACTGCATTTCCCAGAATCCCCAAGTAGATGCAAGAGAGACTAGTGAAGTCATGTGCTTAAACAGAGAAAATAGAACGTGAGGGCGGTAGGGGTGGGGGGGCTCATATGTTAAGGATTAGCAATGTGGTCTTTGGAGGCTTTCTCCTGCTGACTCAAAGGTTAATCGCATTATGGGAAAACAGAATAATAGAAAACCTCTCTGTAGTAAATATGAGAGGGCCACAAATGTGGGCGTAATGGGGGCGAATGAGTGTGCATGCGTGTGCATTATTCAAGGCATGTTAGAGATCTCATATGAAGTGACTCGAGTAGCTGTGCATCGGGCATGCATGAGAATCAATTAACGGACACCTGTATGAGCTTTTACGGTACACATGTTCCCAAGATAGGGGGTCAGAAATATAAAGATTGCTCCATAATGAAGCGCCAGTGAAGCATTTGTGAGCCACCCAAGCTTAGACAAACTCAGACACACAAGAGTGCGTCCCCCTGAGCACTGCTGTCAACATGTAACAGCGTTCATCACATTACCGAAAAGCACTAAATCACATTATATCCAAAGTGGAGCCTTCAAGCTCACAGCACTCGGGTAGAAAACCGCATGGCAAAAAACCAACTCGGGGAGGCAATGGCAACACAGCAGACTGCTGCTCCTCTCACAACAGAGCATTCATATTTATAGGAAATTCCCACCGTACATTTATGAGCTTCCACTGTGGTAAAATACTGCGCTACCCTCCCGGGTGATTAGCCCCTAAATGAGAGCGATTTATGCCAAGCACACCTCACCGAGTATGCACCCAGAGAATAATAGAGGTTACAAGTGAGCAGAAGAAATGGGAGGGATTAGAATAGACACTGGTTACAATAATCAAGACGTTTGAATGTGTTCACAATAATTTCTGTGCTTTCCATTAAAGGACCATGACAAAGTCAGAGCATGTTTCATTAGCCATTGAGGAAGCAAGTAATGCAACTGGGCAAAAACCAAAGAATGAATTTCTATTCTCTTTTCCCATTTTGAGTATGGGTAAGGATGTTGGAATAGTCTTCCACCAACACACTAGTACTGTAGATGAATGAGGTCAACTAGTTAATCTACATTTTTTTTTTTTTTTTTTGCTGTGCTTTACAGAAGATCAATTTAAAAATGCAACAACTCGGAGAGAATATTAGTCTGCTGAGAGGGTGTTGCACTTTAAGCCACACCCAAACTAATCCATTTTTGTTTCCTAATGTCATAGTTCTCCAAAGTATGCAATAATGAAGAGTGTGACAGTAAAACACAATTCTAGTGTGGACGAGAGATGTTAACCTAGCAAAATCAACGATTTCAAATGAAAAACGTGTTGTGTCAATGTGACCTTAGTGTGTTGTTGGACTGTCTGCAAGCTAAACTTTCTAAATTGTTTAAACTTTACAAAATCTCTAAATTCATCCCCAATAGGACCGCTGCTACCTTTGTGGAGACAAAGTTAAGATGCATCTCGGACAAAAAGATTATGGCATTACAGCCTCCACAGACGGCACGTTTCCTTTGTTTCATTTCACAGATGAGGGAAAATCTTGTGCACAGTAAGGCTGGGGATTTTTATATCTATCCGTTTAATCATAACACAGTATTTGGAACTGAACGAGGCAGAACAACCACCCTGCTACAGCTTATCTTGGCTGAATGTCAGGTGTTTTCATTCGCTGATGTTATTATCGATGCATAGATAAACTGGCGCACACACATACACACTTATGGCTTTGGGATTTGGAGCTCTAAATTAGGTTGCTTGTCGCATTTTCCCCATAGCGAGCTGTGCTCTGATTAAAAGTGCCCAATCTCTGGTTTGGTTCTTGAGCGTAGTATTGGTCTCTCTAAAGTCTAATGCTATACTTATCCCAGGATTTCAATTAACCACGATACAATCTGTGCAAAAGTATATATATTACAAGAGCCGTAGAAAACTAATTATGTAACATCAGCTTCACCTTGGGTGAGTGCTTGCACATCTTGTAGCGTGAAGGACGTTACCTCCATCTAATAAGATTACACTATTGGCTTATCTGGCTGTCAATCACACCCCTGCACGTCCTTCACCAAAGCAATACCCAATAATTTGATAATTTGAAAGATATATTAGATTGGGATGTGCTAAGACCACATAGCCTCAAAGGGTCAAGGTCCATTTCTCTGTGGATCTTTTGGAGGCAAACAAAGTCCTGAACGTTCTCAAACATACATGGCTGTCATATCACACCTCTTTTGCCTCTGTTTCCATTTGTTTCTAAGCCCTTCATTCAGCTTTCAGACACTAATCCTCTTCACACACACATCTCACACAGATGTTATGCCTCTCAATCACAATACATCTAAAAGTCCTAAGCCAAGATTACTTTGCACCGCCACCACTGAAATCCCGCATTTTCCATGATCTCAGCACACAATGTCCTCCGTTCACGTTTTGCAGCCTTTAGAATTCAACATTCATCCGTTCTGAGTCAGAGGGCTGTTTGTAGATCATTCATGCTCATTAGCTCGTGGTTACTTTGATCAGACAGGGCAGATCCTAGATCGGTGCTCCAATATAATGCTGTGCCAGTGCCTATTGCAACCCTATTGCAAACACATCTTTATTCGTGCACGTCTGTGTCCTGACTGGCTTCTAACAAGCTTTCCTGGGTTTGTTAGAACAGGGCTTTTACAACATCCCGCAGATGTGTGGCTCCCCGAGAGAAAGGTCGTCCTTCTCCGCTTTGAAAAATAACACCACCAAACAGAAGATCTGATCAAAGGCCAATGCAATCAAGTGCATCGACACATCAAGAGAAATAGATGTAGGGGGCCTTGATGAAAAAAAGATGCAATCTTGGTCACGCCCCTTGTTTTCCAAGAACATTTGTTGTGGTGATAAGAGTCACTGTCGCCAAGGCGACAGCGAGAGAAGAGGCAGCTGGGTGTCAGAGCAACAGCTGCTCATTCACAGTCACATCTGGCGACAAGAGCGTACATCTCCGTGCCAACAGAGCAGAGAGTGCCAAAGATGGAAAGAGAGACAAGTAGAGATAGAAAGAGCGTGATGGAGAGAAAATTATGAGTATGTATAAAAAATACATTAAAAGATTCTGGCTCAGTTCTGCCATTTTTTTCCCTGATGATACAGACAAACAGCTACATGAAACGTCTGGCGAAAAAGTCCAACTGTTGTTAATTTGTTTTTTTTTGGAGTCCTCACATGCTATCAGTACTTATTTTGCGTTGCCTCCAAGCTTTGCCTGTTCTACCTCAGAATGCGACATCTGTTCTCTTTCTCCATCTGCCTCTTGTACTTCAACACTTCTCTTTTTTTTTCTGTTCCACTGTCTTCATCGATTCATCAACACCCATCACAAAAACAAACAAACCATGTGTTAAGGAGATCTTAAGAAGGGTGCACACCCTGGTTCTCCTTGGGCAGAGGAATTGAGGGCACACCATGCTGGTGCCTTCACAAAGGGTTTCTCTAACTGAGTGAATCTCACGAAAGCAGTCAAGAACATGCCAGTCATATTTCACCACAAAATGAAAAGAAAATAAGAAATTGTATTTTGCTGAAAAGAAATAAAGAATATTTTAGGGCCATTAAGATTTTTTTGCATTTTGAGATTTATTTGAGATATTTTTGCATTTACCACAATTAATCACTTCATCCCTCAATTAAGCACTCTCATTATCATAATCCCAAAATTTACAAATACATCATTGCTTTAAAGCAAAAAAATTATATATGAACAAATCATGTAACACATTTGTTGTACTGTCTTTAATTTATGCTCATTTAAATTATAAAATTAAAATGTGATGGTAACACTTTACAAAAGGTTCCAATTGTTAACATTAGTTAACTACATTAGTTAATATGATCTAACAATGAACAATACTTTAAAAGTATTTAGTAATCTTACTTAATGTTAATTTCAAAATATACTACTACATTTTTAAAGATGAATAAAGATTAATAAATGCTGTAAACAATATATTGTTCATAGTTAGTTCACGATACATGATGCATTAACTAATGTTAACGAATGGAACCTTATTGTAAAGTGTTACCAAAATAAGTTTGTTTAAATGTGGTGAAATACTTGCATTAAACCTTCCAGACCCACGTGGTTACTCAAACTTGAACTGGAAAAATGTCTTCAAAGGCCCCGGCAGCAGTTCGGCACTGAGGTTTAACACAATACACAAAAATCAACACATCAATCTACAATGGGGCTCACAGGAAACGGTTACTTTTGCACTTTAAAGAGCCTCTGTGAGTTGGCAATCCCCAAGCAAGAGTCTGCGGCATCTCCAAATGGCAGCTTGCTAACCGCAACCTCCGCTGTGTTAATTTCACACTTATCAAGGAAAACCAGGGTGAGCGAGGCAGGAAAGCCTGGCCTAGCTGGCTAAAGAAGCACTTGATTGCAAACTGCAATGGGTGGTCGGGCAAACCTATCAGGGACTAATCATGAGACAAACGACCTAAAACTGCTTGTGAGCTGGGAGGTATCGGGCACCTAAGGCTGGAAAAGCCAAGTCATGAAGCTCACTGATGTTATCAAACGCTATTTGCTGTAGTGTCCTACTTCCTCTTTTGAAGTCTGGCTAAACAACTAAGCCTTACCCTACACTCATTCAAATCTACATTCCATGCCATTTCCTCTTTCCTTTACATCCATCGTCTCTCCCATCTCTAAATTTTTTCATTTGCCATTTGCAGGCTAACACACATCTGTAGATTTTTCCCTTTTTACGCTGAGAAAATCTGTGGAATTGATTTAAATATGGTACAATGTGTTAAACTGAATGTATCTTATTTGTACAAACTTTTATTTGTAGCAGAAAGCATAAAATTAGCAAAAATATTTAATAAACGATTACACAACAATAAGTGGCACAGCATGTGTTGAACGTCTTCACAGTCAGCTTTAAATTAAAATTGTGTCAGTCAATTCTGAGTGCATTTACATGCACGTTCTTACACTGATCATGCTTAATAAGCCAGCAACGTGTGGTTATGTAAATGCCTTAAGTGGTGTTCCTTTATAGGGGTATGGTCATATGTGGGCTTCAAGTGGAGTCAGAAATATCACAATTATGAGATCCGAGCACATGAATGACCGAGCGAAATTGTATCAACCAGTGGAAAACCAAAAAATTCTGAAGGATACTCGAGTTGCCGGGATGTGACATTGGATGGGGCATGTTGACATAAAAGATGATGGAAAGCAATGTAAAATTGATGCAGGTGTATTCACTTATGCGTATTCACTGGTACAACATAAAAAAAGAACTTTTGCCATTTCATTGTATTTCATAAATTCATACTTGTTTTAGTTTGGCTTCTTCCATATTTAGTTTCAGGCTTGCATGAGATGTCGTAACAATGAAAGCCAAACTTTGATGTAGAAGCTTCCTAGGTGCACTTAAAGGCAGCAATAAACGGTTTAAGCAAAAACCGACAAAGATTTTTGCCGATTCCTCCAATTTTGCATTCCATGTAAACAACTTTACCGCCATTCTTACCAGCTTAGCCAATGTGCACGTGTTGTGTACACACTGGTTTACTTTCTGACATCAAAAGCAGAGAATAACTTGAGTATTTTAAATCTCATGTAAACTCTTGTTTCCTTGCGTTCAAGCTGATTTTGTAGTTATCAGCGTACTGTTGTGCATGTAAACGCACTTGATATTCAGCTTAAGCAGAAGATACATGATACAAGGTGTTCTATGGTTTAGAAAAATAATTGGACATTATCAGATTGAATACAAGTTTGAAGTGAATGATCTCATGAGCTACTATACTGTGACACATCACGAACTCCCTTGAAGATGGAGGAGGCGGGAGCCGGGTAAACAATCCAAAATGTAAGACTTTTATTAAAAACACTTTTCAGTGTGACACAAAATAAAATTGCTTTTCAGCACACCATCCTCGACCCACACACACACAGAGCTCCGTGTGCCTCTATCACTGTTAGCTTTTCAGCCCAACGCAGAATGCACACGTCAGCTCGGCTGCATGCGTCTCTCTCTCTCTCTCTCTCCGTGTCTCCCCTCCACTGCGGCTCTGGCTGCGGCTTTATCTCTCGCCCGCTAACACCGTAATCGTCAAAAGCTGCGAGAGATAATTCGCACCAGGTGTCCATCACGGCCTTGCTCCACACCGTCTTCACTCGGCCATGCCCTGCTCGCCACATATACGTTCTTCAAAGTTTTTTTAGCAGGCCAAAATGTCTTACCTAATAAAAAAACATTTGGGTGGAGAGCACATACATGTATGTCTACAGTTCTCCTGCTTTTCAGTATGCTAACAATAACAGCCTACAAACATCTCCACCTTCAAAGAAAAACAAAAATTGAATTTTTCGTTGAGCTACCCTTCAAGTTTCATGTGACTAAACTAACAGCTTCTAAGAGGAATCTGCTGTGTGAAGTAATATAAGTTGTGAGATCTACTGATAGGCTCAGGCAGGTTTTGATTTTTTTTTTCAAACCATTTTAACTGGCTCACTATGGAACAAAGCCGTCCACAGCAGCTGCAGTTGCAGTTACAAACCAAGACCTAGTGGTCCACAATGAGCCCTCAGATCATGTCGTGAATATCAGTCCAGAGTCTAAGGTGGAATTCTGTTGCCGGCTGAGATCTGAGGCTGAGGAACAGGCATTGTGAGATAGAGAGAGCCACTGATCTGACCCGAGTCTATGATCCAGTGTCAGTTTCCGAACAGGTGTGGAGTTAAATACACAGTGAAATTTGGCCTCAACCATCTCCTATGGCAGCTTTTTTCCTGTGGGAAACTCCAGTGCAAGGCCTCCCTAATCTTCATCATCACCTCGGCGGCACTTCTTCCCAACTCTGATCTCAACTTGCACAAACTCACATCGCATCAGCTCATTAGCAAGCTTTATAGACACCTTCACTGTCAGGATCGCACTTCTCTTTGCCATTTTTAGATTCCTACACTTATAATGAGGTTACCCCCAACACTTCTTCCCCCTCTCCTCCTCTTGTTCAAACCCAAGTAAGACTTCTCCATCAAAAGAGCACTTACTCTTTCTTTCTCACTTAAATTGTCTTCAAATTTTCGCTTCTTTTTTTCTGGCTTTTTTCTTCCAAAGCTGGTCTTTCTCAATTTTCTCACGACTTCTATAGCCTAGTTCCATCCACTTTTCGCACTATTTTATTATCGACAAAGTGATATTTGCCTGTTTCCATTCAAATGGTCTTTTATCGATAAAAATGGTGTGCGTGATGACATCATGCCTAAAAAAAAACACTTTGTCGCATAAGTTTAGGTTTAGAGCAAAAGAAATCTGCCCTTAAGCCATTTCCATTCAGAAATGTGTGTTTATCGGTAATTCGCCTCCCAGATGTCCCTAATTTTTTTCCTCCGAAGTTTTGGTAAAATGGGGAGAGTATTGAGACAATTCATTGAAATTAACCAGCTAACTGTCATTTTAATTTCACAAATAAAAGCAATCAGAAGACGAGGAATTGCAATCAAAATGGAGCAGTTGCCCTTCTGATAGGACTGTAATATTGGTCCTGATGTTGCGCCTATCGTAGGTTGCCATCGGTTCCGACCCGAAAGCGAATCGTCATGGCCCTGTTCAAGCTGGCAACCTGCACCAAGTAGTGGGGACATTTTCGGTCTTAGTATAAGGACAATCCATCGATGTGCATATGCTATGTGCACAGCAATTAAAGAAAAACTTATGCTGTGTAATTTCAGGGTTTACATATGATACATTCCTGATATTCAATAGGCTATTTTGAACAATCATCTAATCTAAAGCATCGCCATTACAACTGCATTATGTCCCGTATATTTGTCCAGCAACTTTTAACGACCAACTGAACTTGATTATCATCTAAAATTAATTTTAGCGTCATAATGCAATTTACATTTTCTGAAGAAGCTCAGCAAATGCGATCCGAGGTAAAGATGGTTAGATTTAAAATATTTAAAAGTTTTAAAAGGTTCAAAAGCTCGTTTTCTGAAAGTGAACTCCGCATTGGACAAATAGTTCTGATAGTTTATAATCTTGAAGTGTAGAAAATGTCATTCAGCCGACTTTATTCGTCTACAGAACAGGGTACGGCTAATATAAGTTTGTGTAAAGAAAAGGAATATATAGGTCTACAAATATAATTTTTTTTCATTTGGTAATTTATTTTTTTAATTTAATGCTTTTTTCGTTTGGTAATTCATTTAATTTAATACAGGGAATTTTGCCGGCATTTTTCAAAAGTAAGCTAAACAATAATTTTATAGAACTGGGCTATATGTTAGTGTTCCAAAAAAGCACACTGAAGCTTTTCTTCTAGTATTGTGCATATATTTTTTAATTTAAAACATCTTTGTGCACAGAAATGATATGTTTTTTGTATTGTGGGCTAATTCCGTGACTGCCGTCTATTATTTTGAATGGTGTGAATAAACGCAGTTAAATTAATCGCAAACAGTGGCCATTCATTTGTTCTATGTGCACTTGTCAATGTGCATGTCTTAATACGAGATATTTGTGTTGGCACTCCTGGAAGTGTCATGCTTGCAGTGATCGGATCTTTATGCCGTTCAGATCAATCCATAATCACGTACAATAAATTGGCTTTCAAGGATGTATACTGTGGTCATGATTATTTTGATGTATCGACATAGAGTTTATGCACTAGAGTTAAACGGGAAAATATTATGTCAACACTTGTGAAATTTTAGCGATAATTTGCGTTTCCATCAGCTTTATTTTGATGCGCTAAAACTTTTTTCACAAAAAATCCTTGGATGGAAGCGTATGATACTCTCACAACTCCATCTGACAATCTTCCGTTTCCTCTAGTATCTACATCCTTCCTGAATCTTTTCCCTCTTTTCTTCATTTCTTTATGTCATTCCCAGGCTTCTTCAAATCTTATTTTCGCCTTTTCCTATTCCTCCTCTTCTCTTGCCTTTCTCAAAGCACCTGTGCCTCATTAACCCTAGAAAGGCTACTTGACTTCACAACTACTGATCTTCAATCACTTCATTCACATTTATCTCAGATACTGAAAGCAAATTTATATTGGTTAAAACTGACAGCAGTTCGGTAGTTATAAATGGTTTACTGCACGACTGCGCCGACAAATAATAAAGCCGCACTTTCCGGCTCTTTTCAGTGAGCTAATTAATTAGGCAACTCCTTACAGGCTGTCATGTGCACATGGACTGTGCACAAGGCTGGTTCCACTAAGAATCTCCAGAGTACAAATGCCCTCTAATAAAGTCTTGTAGCTGTGGCATGTAATGGAGTCATCAAACCGTTTCTTTTACAGAAAGGGCCCTGGATCAGCTCCAGCTAGCACAGAGAAATCAGACGGCGAGTGTGTCCGTATATGTGTCTGTCCAATCAAAGAATGCTCTGTCATGCTCATAGCCAGTTCATTGCATCCTCCGCTGTGTGATGTACTGTTGATACTCGGACCGTCTCTGGCCATATGTGTCATATAAGTATGCATTACTGCTGGTTACTCAGGGTTAGCAAAAATGGCTATAGCTATTACTACCGTACATTGACGCTTTCATTATGAGAAGCCAGGGATGGGCAGTATTTCAGATACATGTATTTGAAATACATATTTGAAATACAAAATACTATTTTGTACTTTGTATTTTAAAGTCTTTGAAGGAAATCAAATGTAATTTATATCTAAATACTTTTAAGTTTGGTATTTGTGTATTTTTAAAATACATAAAATACTTTGTGCCAGTCAACCTCTTTATTAGGCTGCTGATTTCCTTTATCAACTAGATCAGGCATGCCCCAACCCCAACTTTCATAATGGCTCCATCTATCATTGGGTGAGCGAATTTTAAAAATCGACCATCACATCCTCACTTTATCTTACTGTAAGGTAAGATTAGTATGTGATGGTCGATTCTACTTGTTAATTTCTGGCAACTATTGTTTAATTTCCATTAATATATTTAGGTAGCTATGATACTTCTTGCCAGCCAATGCAATATGTGTCAACACTGTGGAAATCAAAACTAGTCAGCAGCCAGCTAGCGAGCTAGTCTAACTATCGTTAGCGAGTTCAATAGCAGTTGTACACCAAAATGTTCTTTGCATTCAGAATAGGTCCAGATAGATTTCAGCCTAATATTGATACTTCATTGAATGGCCAATACTGTCATGAAATCAATTTAACCATGAAATACAAACAGACAGACCAGACCTCAGACAGATCTGATTATAGTTCTATGCATAATACTTGCCTATGGGACATGGGCGGCATCTCAATTTGCATATTATATGTCCTATAGGATGCAAAGTTGAGATTTGGGCTTCCCATATTATAGTATGTTGAAAATAGTATGTAGGATCTGAATGGTATAGTGCAAATATTTCTGATTGATTTTTCAAATGTGCATTTGTTTTTTGGCTAGAAACGTTTTTCTCTAAATTAACCTCAAAGTAATTCATGAATATTAAGGCAATGCATTTTGCTAGATGCTTAAGTTTACATGCATGTGCAAACAGTACTGGCTTACCGTCTTACACAGTGTCATAATCAGACTAAACACGATAAAGCGACAAATGATAAAAGGTATTTCTTCAATTTAAATCTAAAATTTTTTGTCCTAACCAGCCACAACAAATGTCAGGTCATTTTGTCAATTGCTTGGTTTCTATTTCTGTGGCGTTATGATCAAAATCATAACTGTAAATTGTTTCCCTTGATATTTTAATTCCAATTAATTTCGATCAATACAATTTGCATGAAATACTTATTTTGTGGGTCTGGGGCTTCTGCATGCCATGTACTTTATGTAGGCTGCACATCCAAAAACAAGCCGAGAACTGTTTCTGAATGACTTTATTGCTATTTTATACATCAGTAAATCGAGACGCTGCCTAGACGGTCAAACCTGACATTGGCACTATTAGCAGACAACATGATCAGAAAAAGAAAGTCCACATGTTGCTACCGAATGTTCAAGTACCCCAACATGGACCCCAGTTACTAATAAGCGGCATCAAACATCTTTGCATCAATTCAAATGAGTTTACCTTTTCCTGTGGCACGAACTGATGGTGCGTTGCTTCTGCAGCCTCTAAAACACAGGTTTTCGCCATGGTTAAACCAGGAAGAAATCGCGTTTGCCTTTAAAAAAACATACGCGATTCCATTTTCCCCTCTAAGATTTCATTTTTACTCCACTGACAGTTACGTTTTATGGTTGGAGTTTGGGGTAGAGTTACAGAGATGCATTCCTCTTCACTGTATTGCATCATTTACAACTAAACACAACTCGCATTAGAACTCGCTTTTGGCACCCCTCTGTAGACATTTTACCCCAAAACGAGCTCACACTTTCGACATACTGGCTGCTAGAATCTTATTGCATAATCTCTACCCAAAACATAATATTATGTGAAGTACATACTTTTAGTGTGTGGCAGAAGTATGCGAATTGTGATTTAGCCTCAGTTGTTCTTTTGCTAGTATGGAGTCCTCTCCCCTTCTGCCACAGATTGCTGTTGCCTAGCCCTGGAGTTAATGGTTAATCTGTTGACCCTTTTGATTGCTCAGCCAACCATAATTTAACATTAAATGGAATGTCAGATACAGTCATTTCCACTTAGACTTCCTCCCTCTTTCCATGCCTCCCTTCCATTTTCGCCTGGTCTCTATCTGTCTATCTCTGCTCTCTCCATGTGAATAAATCAACACAGGGATGGGTGCGGAAAGGCGGGAGGGGGGCTATAGGAAAAAGTAGGGCACTTCAACCTAGTATGGGTAGCCCTAAGTAATATCACTGAGGAAACAGGGGGCGAGATGGATAAAGATGTATTTCTTAGCAGAGAACACATATAAGCAACACAACGTTGAAAGAACTAAAAAGGAGAGAGGGCTGTGCATGTGGAAATAGGAAACAATTTACACAGTGGGAAAAGTGACAGATAGCAAATGAAAGAACAGGGTCGAGACTGATAGGGGGGCAGTGATAAAGGAAAGAGAGGGCAGAATGGATAGAGAGTGCAGAAATTAGAGGAACAGACGGCAGCACTGAGAATACAGATAGACAAGAAAGAAGGCTTAAAAGGGGAAGAGAAAAACAGAATGGGTGAACAAACTACAGATTGGATGAAACAGAGAAAAAAGATACTGTTAGCTGAGGGACTGTGCAAAATAACAGAGAAGTAATAGAGATATTAGGAAGTCAAATCTCATCGCAAAATAATTTTCTAACTCAGTATTTCTGTCTTGTTTCCAGTAAGGATACATCCTTAAAACAAGAAACATTTCTTGGCTCCAGACAGCGACCAAAAATAATTGATTGCGACAATCATTTAAAATCTAGTCACCACTGGCGACAGTCAGGTTGTGTGCGTTCATATGCGGTTTCGTCAGATATCATCTTTTGAGTTATTGAATACATCTTTAGAGCGCGCACCAGTATGTCTCGCGGCACTTTTCACCCGATCTGTCGTGATGTGCTCACAGACGCGTGCAACAAAAAACCCAGCGCGAGAGAGTGGTGAACAAATCACTCTTTTGAACTGTCTTTTCATTAAATATCCGAAAAGAACTGATGGTTTGAACTCAGGAGCTCATTTTAGTAGTTGAATCAGATTCACTTTCTCAGCAAATCGTCAGTGAGTTCACAAATGGGAGCACAGACATTTCAAAATAAGAGTCCCGTGTGTATTTCATGCTTCTTTATAAATAAAAGTCCTGCATTACATAGCACTTTTTTTTTCTTCTGGTAATTATTGATTGGGACTGGAGTAGCACAATAAACTGCATCTGGGATTTCATTCAATTTGTACTCTTGTAATCTCTGTGTCTGGGCCATCCAGTAACAGTAAAAAAAGACTAAGGCAATATTTTAAAACAATTTATAAACTCAGCAAAAAAAGAAACATCCCTTTTTCAGGACACAGTATCCAAATAACTTTACAGATCTTTATTGTAAAGGGTTTAAACAATGTTTTCCATGCTTGTTCAATGAACCATAAACATTTAATGAACATGCACCTGTGGAACGGTCGTTAAGACACTAACAGCTTACAGACGGTAGGCAATTAAGGTCACTGTTATAAAAACATGAAGACACTAAAGAGACCTTTCTACTGACTCTGAAAAACACCAACAGAAAGATGCCCAGGGTCCCTGCTCATCTGCGTGAACGTGTGGGTGCCAAAATGTTGACGCTCCAAAAAGCACATAAAGGCAGCATAAAAGTAATCCATAACACTCCAGTGATTTAATCAATATCTTCAGAAGTGATATAATAGGTGTGGGTGAGAAACAGTTCAATATTTAAGTCATTTAATGCTAGAAATTCTACCTGCCCAGTAGGGAGCGATATGTATGAAAAATCACCTAAAACACAAGAAGAATGTGAAAGTTAAAGTGGAGATTCACTGAACAGGCAGGGAGAATTTCTAGCATTAAATATTTATCTGTTTCTTACCCACACCTATCATATCACTTCTGAAGACACTGATTCAACTACTGGAGTCTTACGGATTACTTTTATGGTGACTTATGGGATTTTTTTGAGCTTCAAAATTTTGGCACCCATTCACTTGCATTGTACGGACCTACAGAGCTGAGATAATCCTCTAAAAATCTTCATTTGTGTTCAGCAGAAGAAAGTCATACACTTCTGGGATGGCATGAGGGTGAGTAAATTATGAGATATTATCCCTTTAACTATTACACAAGGTGAAAACATTAAAGCTCAAGAAGGCAACACACTACTATATGCATACTATACTTTATGTAAATATCTGTAATGTAGATTCTGAAGGTCGGTACAAAATAAAAATAATCTTTTATCTCTTTTATTTGTATAAATTATGAAAGAGATGTGAACATTTATGAGACAAAAGGGTTATCAGCTGTCTTCCTTTTCTTCAGCTTTCTATCTTGTTTTTGAACAACAATCTAAATCGAGCAATTCTGTGATTTAGAGAATAAAAACAGCCATTTGGCTCCTTAATATTTCAGTTGAGGAGCCAATGTCTCTTAAGTCATTTTGTTAGTCTGGAGCTCTACATTTGCTTGAGAAGAATAATTACATAAGAGGTCTTGTTTAAAGCATAAATTTCACAATTTCTTTTAGACTTATCTGAAAACAAGAAAAATCTATAGACCAATGCTGTAAGAACAATAAACTTGTTTACACTTTGAACTGACCCAATTGGCAAATAGTTGAAGCATAAACCTCACAAAATTGTTAGATTTCTCTGAAAACTTAAAATCTTACATCATCTTGCTTCTCCAGTAAATGTGTCTTGTTCTAAAGATATTTAGATATTTTTACTGTAAAACAAGACAAAAAATACTTAGGAAGAAAATATTTTTTGTAGTACAGGATACTGTAAATGTACTAATGTTAAAAAACAAAAATGTGAGTGCAAGAAAGAAAGAGAAATACAGAAAGGGACATGTGTACATGGAGGCTGTGTGTGAATATCTTATGCAAGCATTAAAGATGAAAGCACAGTTTCTCTCTTTCTCTCCCGCGCATTTTCCCGCTCCTGAGGCAGTGTCTATTTAAAATGTGTATTTAATCGGGAAGTGTTACAGTTCTAATCGCTGCTGGCGTCACTGTATGTGCATACACACACACGCAACTCACATCCATACCTAACCATCCTCACACTCCCCTTTCTGCATCTAGCTCTCTTCCTGTTATCTCCTCAGCTAATCTGTGTCACATTCTCACAAAGAAAGAAAGAAAGAACAAAACAAAAAAAACACGAAAGGCTACAAACAGAAAAAGAAAAACAAAAGAATGAACAAAGAATAAAGAACGAAAGAAAAATGAACAAAGAATAAAGAAAAAATTAACAAAACTAAAAAAGAAAAAGAAAGAAAGAAAGAAAGAAAGAAGAAAGCTGTGAGGCTCGATGGTGGTAATGAAGATGAACTAATGAGTTGCTGAAAACCCTCTTCAAACACAGCAGGGAAATGATAGAGGGAAGGAGATACAGGAACAAAAAGAAATTCTAAAAATGGGAGAAAAAGCACAGCAGATGAGCATTCCCTTTGCCTGCTTTTTATCTGGCTCTGTTAAAACTTTGCTTGTAGTCACCCCACATAAGAGGAGCACACAAGAATGAGCAGGAAAGTAGAACACTGGAGAAACAGGGGGTGCTCACGAGGAGAATAGCAATTTTCTGGGCACATAGTGTGTAGGATGGCAAAAACTACTTCCTCTTCTCATACAATCCCCCTTCCCATTTTCCTTCGTTTCCCCAAAAACTTGACTACACATTGTTCCCAAATACACACAAGCACACTGAACAAATTATAAACACAGCCTTGCGGGCAAATCAGGAGGCCCAATTTGGGTAATAGTTCGTATGGGTCTCTGTTTGTGGAGCCCAGAACCGCAGCAAGGGGGCTTATTGGAGAGGAAAACAAAATGAGTACAGCATGCTACAGGAGAGTTTCTGTCCATCGCGCTTGTGCAAAGAACAGACAGAGCAGACAGTGGCTGCAGCCCAGAGGACTAGCCAAGCTAAACACTACAGATAAGCTAAGCTATGCTTCTAAAAGCCCAGTTATCGTCTCTATTCTGCTCCTCTGTTGATAAGCTCTCACCACCCAACAAACGCGTCCACAGACACTTAACTGGTCTCTACACTGATCCTAACCTTAAACTCTATCCCTTACACAGACTCAAAGTTTTCACGTGCACCACCAAAATGTGTCTCAGTGGCTTTTTAAACTCATTTCAGAGGATTCCATAAAGCTTTGGTTATCTTCAGAGGTAAGGCTGTAGCTTTTCACGTGACGTAGGTGTATTTTTAATGAGAAAACCTCCAGCTTTTAATGCAAGTATTATACTAACATTATTGTCAATTTATCTGCTTAGCTTTCATCGAAATGTATCCCAACTTTGCATGCAAATGCTTATGTTCATGTTGCATTATGTATGTTAGTATGTTAAATTCAAGATTAAAGCTTCCCTTGCAAAATACTCCTCCATGATTCTAGGGTGGTTGCCAGTGAATTGCTATGCAGTTGCTGCAGTAAGTTGTTCTGAGTTGTTTTTATTGTGTTTTGCAATTTTGTGCATGCTTTGAGTGGTTGACCGATGGTTGCTTACTTGTTCCAGGTCAAAAGACTAGGGTTGGTAACAGAGAACTGGTTCCATTTAAAGCTTTTGGTTCCATTAATGATTCATGAATGTGCAGCTGTCTGCCAATGTAGATGGAACACCATACTAAAATGCTATGACACTGTTTCTTGCTGCATTTGTTGTTATTTTGACCGCCATGTCAGATTGGCTCCTGACACTTCAAGAAGGAAGTGCAGTTACTGACTGGTTGATCATATGACAATGTGTAGATACAGTTGAAGTCAGATATTTACATACACCTTAGACAAATGCATTTAAACTCAGTTTTTCACAATTCCTGAGATTTAATCTTAGAAAACTTTCCCTGTCTTAGGTCAGTTAGGATCACTACTTTATTTTAAGAATGTGAAATAATAGTAGAAAGAATGATTTATTTCAGCTTTTATTTCTTTCATCACATTCCCAGTGGGTCAGAAGTTTACATATACTTTGTTAGTATTTGGTAGCATTGCCTTTAATTTTTTTCAATTGGGTCAAACGTTTTGGGTAGCCTTCCACAAGCTTCTCACAATAAGTTGCTGGAATTTTGGCCCATTCCTCCAGACAGAACTGGTGTAACTGAGTCAAGTTTATAGGCCTACTTGCTCGCACATGCTTTTTCAGTTCTGCCCACAAATTTTATATCGGATTGAGGTCAGGGCTTTGTGATGGCCACTCCAATACCTTGACTTTGTTGTCCTTAAGCCATTTTGCCACAACTTTGTAGTTATGCTTGGGGTCATTGTCCATTTGGAAGACCCATTTGTGACCAAACTTTAACTTCCTGGCTGATGTCTTGGTATGTTGCTTCAATATATCTACATCATTTGCCTTCCTCATGATGCCATCTATTTTGTGAAGTGCACCAGTCTCTCCTGCAGCAAAGCACCCCACAGCATGATGCTGCCACCCCCATGCTTCATGGTTGGGATGGTGTTCTTCGGCTTGCAAGCCTCACCCTTTTACCTCCAAACATAATGATGGTCATTATAGCCAAACAGTTCAATTTTTGTTTCATCAGACCAGAGGACATTTCCCCAAAAAGTAAGATCTTTGTCCCCATGTGCACTTGCAAACTGTTGTCTGGCTTTTATATGGCAGTTTTGGAGCAATCAAATCAAATCACTTTTATTTTCACACAACCATATACACAAGTGCAATAGTGAGTGAAAGTCTTGGGTGCAGTTCCGAGCAACATAGCAGTCATGACAGTGATGAGACATATACCAATTTATAATAAACATAAGATTTACACAACACAATTGACATATCTAATATACACACAACACAATATACAAATAATAATATACAATGTACAGTATACAATATACACAATATAGAATACACATTATACAATAAAAAGGGTATATATAGTATATATTTATAAAATATGGCTTCTTCCTTGCTGAGCAGCCTTTCAGGTTATGTCGATATAGGACTCGTTTAACTGTGGATATAGATACTTGTCTACCTGTTTCCTCCAGCATCTTCACAAGGTCCTTTGCTGTTGTTCTGGGATTGATTTGCACTTTTCGCAACAAACTACGTTCATCTCTAGGAGACAAAATGCGTCTCCTTCCTGAGTGGCATGATTGCTGCGTGGTACCATGGTGTTTATACTTGCATACTATTTTTTGTACAGATGAATGTGGTACCTTCGGGCAATTGGAAATTGCTCCCAAGGATGAACCAGGCTTGTGGAGGTCCACAGTTTTTTTTTTCTGAGGTCTTGGCTGATTTCTTTTGATTTCCCCATGATGTCAAGCAAAGAGGCACTGAGTTTGAAGGTAAGCCTTCAAATACATCCACAGGTACACCTCCAATTCAGTACACCTCCTATCAGAAGATAATTGTCTAATTGTTTAAAAGCTTATCATTTTCTGGAATTTTCCAAGCTGCTTAAAGGTACAGTTAACTTAGTGTATGTAAACTTCTGACCCACTGGAATTGTGATATAGTCAATTAAAAGTGAAACAATCTGTCTGTAAACAATTAATGGAAAAATGACTCGTGTCATGCACAAAGTTGATGTCCTAAACAACTCTGAAATTATCTTAATTTAACAACAGACTGCTGAGGGTGCAAAATGCAATAGAACTTGCATTTTTTATTTCCAAATAATTCTTCTTGAAAAGCAGGAACCGTTAAAGATTTGAAAATATTAAGCGAAAGCAGAACCAGAATCGTTTAATTCCTTACAATTCCCATTCCAAAAAAAGAGCCCACCCCCAAGCCATTTTCAGTCCCTAGATATGGATCGGGTCCCTCCTTTAACGCATCTTAAGTCTGATCACTTAGAAAAGTAGTAGGATGCGTTGCGTGCCCAAGTTAAATACTTCTAACCCCTTAAATAATCTCTAACCCCAGGAATAAGCAAAAGTAAGACATGCTTACCTTAGCTAAAACCACTAAATGATGCAATTCATACAATACATTCATTAAAAATCTGACCATATTATTGTTCTAGCAACTTCTGTATTTCTCCTCTGTTTGTCCTGTTTCTCTCTTTCTCAGACTGTTTGTATTTTTTGGATGGCTGAGTGTTAGCTATTGCCCACGCCTGTGTGGACACGCTCCGAATCACCTAATAACTCCAACTATCCTCTTCAGGGTTCTCTGCGCTGCCTCCCAAGTGGCCAGTGCTGACCTCCTCTGACCTCCTTCGTGCATGAGGCCTCACTATCAACTTACATGGCTCGGACGACGCTCGGCACAGCTCCATTAACTCTGATAGCACATCTTCCTGAAGGCACATCATGATTTAGCACCAGAGGGAGAGAAATGAAGTAGAATGCATGTAAATTTCGCAACATCTGTCCTTGTTCTATTTGTAGGCGAGGTGAAGTCTTATCAGCAGATGACTGTTAGCATGTATGTAAATATAGAAAAATCTGGGTGGGTAGCCGCTTAACTTCAGAGCTGCAGACTGTCAGATTGAATGGCGGTTGAATTGAAATGTCAGTGGGGCCTTTGAGGAAATGCGTATCAGGCTTGACCATCTGAAAGCGTACACACATGCGCGCACATTCGCTGGAGGGGAAGGTTAAGTCGCCGTCTCTGAAATCCCTGGTGTCTGTTCCCTTTTCCCAGATGATTGCACTCAAGCCACCAGAACACTTGCCCTTTAAAATCTCACAACACAAACACATTTACTATGCTAATCTAAATAATGACACACCATAGAGTTCTATTCTATAAATAATTTCTACAAGCCAATCATAACTCAAACCCTATTCCTACAAAGAAAATATTAGAAAAAATAAAAAAATTAATTGTTTTTTCATATGTTCCCAAAGGGAGGTTTTCATACTTAGTTAACATCTAGGGACGAATTTTTTCCAATCTGGTCTCATGACAAGTGGTAGTAATAGTACAAGATGGCAAAATCGTACGAAAAAAAAAAAAAGAGAAAATTGAACAAACAAGGAACAATTCTATTAGTATTTTCCCCAAGTTTAACCCCTAAGCCATACCCCAAACCTAACCATGAATTTAATAGGAAAATCACTGTTGTGTACCACACAAAAAAGAAACATTGGGGTTTAGAACGTGATGTAGGAAGCATATTGAAGGTTATTGACAAACATCAGTCATTTGTTTTGCATAAGTAAATATGGAACAACCACATTTGTTCACAGACGTTTCCTTTTTTTAAATAAAGTGTTGGATAGGAAGCTAGATAAAATTTAATGCCTGTATTTTATCTATTTGAAATTCTGTTTGTTGATAGGTTGGTCTCTATGGGAATCAAAGTCGTACCTTTTCGTACGAGCCAAGTCGTGCATTAACGTACAAATTCACCATCTCGTACAAATTATTAACTTGTCATTGGAACTACAGCCAAGTACACACACACACACACACACACACACTTTATACACCAAAGTAGTTACTTTCCATTGACCTCTTTTGCTTTAATACCGAGCTAATGTCTCTCTATCCCTTAAACCTACCTCTGCACCTAACACTCATACAAACCTTTCTGCATTTTTACCTTTTTATTTAGAGACATTATTTAGTATGTTTATTAAGTTGTTTTCCACGTAGGGACTACAAGCACATCCTATTGACTTCTATTGTTTTTATATCAAGCTTATTATAATCACTAGAGAATAACTCTAACCCTATAGCTAACACAAAGCATTTTTAGAATTTAAACAAACATTTATATCATTTTTTCAAATTAGGATGTCCCCAAATTCACAAGTAATATCAGTTTTATCTCATCTCTGGGGACACATTTGTCCCCAAACTATAGTGCATACACACAAAACACTTCCCTTACACACAAACACAGTAATAGCCTGTCATACAAGAAGCTTTCAAACGAATGCCTTAAGAGCATGTGTGAAATACTTAACATATGCAGCTCTATTAGAAACCAGCTAATCCCATCATCTAGCACACCATATGCACATTTTGAGATTTGTACTCAGTAATGGAAATGTAAACCCAATCTCAAAAGCCCCAATCAAATTTTTTAATTCTGCACAGGAAATAAAAGTGACATAGCCATCATGTCACCACTAATAGGTTTTTATAGGGAAAATGTGATGAAACACGATCCTCTCTTCTGACAATAAATTAAGTACCAACACTTTTAAAAATAAAGATTCCTAGATGGTTCTAGTGAGCACTTTAAGTTCTGCAAAGAACCCTCTTCTTATCAAGTCACCATGCACCATTCACATTCATTGTGTGGAAGAAAAAAAATTATCCAATTTAAGTGAATGGTGATTGAGGGTGTCATTATCTCCATTTGTGTTGCACAGGAGAAAGAAAGTCATAGAGGTTTGGTAAATGACAGAATTTTAATTTTTTCATTTTCAACAATCCCTTTAAAAGTTCTTAAATGTTACATTATAGGTTTTTCCATAAAGATTGTTTTTTCCCCCTTACATTCCTAAAGAAGTGTTTAATAAAGTACTCCATATGCCATTTGAGTCCATTACAAGAAGTGTTGCATTATCCCACATTTTGTAGTGTTAACAAGATCAATCCAACCATTAGCTCTTGGTATCAGACAGTCTCACATTACACTGTACAGTAAACAAAACGAGAAATCCAACATCTGCTTTGAGATTCATTAACATGCTATAACTCAGTGGTAAAAGACACCAGCTACCACCCCTGGAGTTTGCTAGTTCGAATCCCAGGGCGTGCTGAGTGACTCCAGCCAGGTCTCCTAAGCAACCAAATTGGCCCGGTTGCTAGGGAGGGTACAGTCACATGGGGTAAGATGACCTTCTAACTTATAAAATACAAAAATACTGATTTTACCATTTTTAATTTTTCATAATTGGTCATATTTTAGCTTTTTTTAATATACAAATTCCATGCCCTCCATATATATGTTACATGTTTATTTACATGTATAATTTGTACTATTTGCAAGTATTTACATCGACATGTAGAACAATCATTAAAAAGGTACCGTCTCTTTAAGAATAGTGGCAGTTCATGGAACATCTCACAGAAGTGTTTTGGTTGAGCACATATTAATGAGTCACATGGCTTCTTTACCACATCCATGCTATGTATGATTAGAATGACATGTTTCTATTTTTGCTGTTCTGATCAACAAATGACTTCAAAGAACAGAAAGGGTATTAAAAGAGACATTATTCAATGGCAAATGGATTGCGTGGATCTCGTCTTTGGACACACATTAGACGGAACAAGTCAAACGTCATGGTTATTGGTGTAACCTCCATTCCCTGATGGAGGGAACGAGACGTTGGTGTCGATGTAGTGACACTAGGGGTCACTCTTGGGAGCCCGAGACACCCCTGGTCTTTGATAAAAGGCCAATGAAAATTGGCGAGTGGTATTTGCATGCCACTCCCCCGGACATACGGGTATAAAAGGAGCTGGTATGCGGCCATTTCAGCGGGTAGTTCAGCGTTGTGGCAGGAGGGACACAACGTCTTGTTCCCTCCATCAGGGAACAGAGGTTACACCAGTAATCATGACGTTCCCTATCTGTCACTCACTCGACGTTGGTGTCAATGTAGTGACACTAGGGATCCCTATTCAAAAAGCCACAAGGCTGAACTGTGTTACGTGAACTGGCGGTGTGTGGTGGGCAGACTTGCTGTGTGCCTCATAGCCAGCACACCAGGTCGACACGTAACCTCCCCCGACACAGTTATGAGTGTCGAACGGCCCTTTTGGGGACAAGTCGACTACCCAAATATAGAGACAGGCTTAACCCAGTCGTGGCCTCTTTTCCCCTTCTCTTTTTCCACTCCCTAAAAAAGAAGGGGGATTATCCGACTGGGCCGCCAGGTCTAGTCGGGGGGTGTCCCTCCCAAGGGGAAGACACCGCGGAGACCACAACTCGCCCAAAGAGAGAGTGGGATATTTAATTGGAAAAATACGTCACATGGTCTTTCCAACCATGTGGAGAGCCTTCAAGGTAGATCCTGCCCAATGGGGGAGGAGTTACTACAAACATGGGGACTGGGGCAGAGGGGCTCTGCCCAAGGAAGACGCAGTTTGCCAGCAGGGAAACAAACTAGCAGAAGATACAGATCGCATGGGGTTAGCCTTACAGGGAACCACCACATGCGGAGCGCCTTCCCCAGAACAGGGCTCTTAATTAGCGCGTGTACTGGGCCGGCAGCGAGTTTCTCCGAAAACTCGACTGCCACAGGGCTCGGAGGAAGTCAACCAGGAAACAAAGTTTGTGAACACTACTGGGAATTAATGGCGCATGTCTTCAGCTCCAAGGGAGTTGGAAGGCGCTATGTGCAAGCGATACACCCAGCCAGCTATCCCGGGCTTATCCGCTTGTGTTGCATGCCACTACCTGGGATGAAACCGGTTCCACCCGGAGGTCGTAGAACCTTGCACAGGTGTTGGGTGTTGCCCAGCCCGCTGCTCTGCAAATGTCTGTTAGAGAGGCACCCCTGGCCAGGGCCCAGGGAGCCGTTACACCCCTGGTAGAATGGGCTGGTAGCCCTACCGGGGGAGGCATGTCCTAGGCGACATATGCCATAGTTATGGCGTCAATGAGCCAGTGGGCGATCCTCTGCTTGGAGACAGCGATTCCTTTCCGCTGTGCACCAAAGCAGACAAAGAGCTGCTCAGAGATTCTAAAGCTCTGTGTGCGATCCAAATAGATGCGTAAAGCGCGCACCGGACACAGCAACGACAGGGCTGGGTCTGCCTCCTCCTGGGGCAGCGCTTGCAGGTTCACCGCCTGGTCCCTAAAAGGGTGGTGGGAACCTTGGGCACATAGCCCGGTCAGGGTCTCAGGATCACGTGAGAGGAACCTGGACCGGACTCCAGGCACGTTTCGCTGACAGAGAACGCTAGCAGGTCACCTACCCTCTTGATGGAAGTGAGCGCAGTCAGGAGGGCAGTCTTCAAGGAGAGTGCCTTAAGCTCGGCTGACTGCAAAGGCTCAAAGGGGGCTCTCTGTAGACCCTGAAGAACTACAGAGGTCCGATCAGGGAACGAGGTGCGGTCTGGAGGGATTCAGCCTCCTGGCGCCTCTTAGGAACCTGATGATCAGGTCGTGCTTCCCTAAGGACTTACCGTCGACTGCGTCATGGTGTGCTGCTATGGCAGCAACGTACACCTTCAAGGTGGAAGGGGACAGCCTCCCTTCCAACCTCTCTTGCAAGAAGGAAAGCACTGATCCAACTGCGCATCTCTGGGGTCTTCCCGACGGGA
The DNA here is from genome assembly GCF_019703515.2 of Myxocyprinus asiaticus. Classification (NCBI taxonomy): domain Eukaryota; kingdom Metazoa; phylum Chordata; class Actinopteri; order Cypriniformes; family Catostomidae; genus Myxocyprinus; species Myxocyprinus asiaticus. Next base: position 36,997,605 of record NC_059377.1, on the reverse strand, counting down.
AGAACACCACTTCAGACGCCACTTCAAGGCATACAGGCGCCTCGTAGAGGGGGCCCTAGCCTGAGTGATCGTGTCTACCACTGCAGGTGGGAGACAGCTTAGGTCTTCCACGTCCTGTCCAGGGGCCAGACATTGAGATTCCAGAGGTCTGGGCGCGGGTGCCAGATGGTGCCCCTTCCCTAAGACGGTCCTTCCTCAGGAATTCGCCAGGGGGGAGCTGTCATGAGGAGCGTGAGGTCCGAGCACAACGTCTGGGCGGGCCAGTAGTGTGCTACCAGGACAACCTGCTCCTCGTCCTCCCTGACCTTGCACAGGGTCTGTGCAAGCAGACTCACTGGGGGAAATGCATATTTGCGCATGCCAGGGGGCCAGCTGTGTGCCAGCGTGTCTATGCCGAGGGGGACCTCGTCAGGGCGTACCAGAGCAGGCAGTAGGGAGGATTCCTGGGAGGTGAACAGGTGAACCTGTGCTTGTTGAATGAACTCCAAATCAGCTGGACCACCTGAAAGTCTCCACTCTCCCCTGAGGGTAACCTGTTGTGACAGCGCATCCACTGTAGTGTTGAGGTTGCCCGGGATGTGAGTGGCTTGCAGCGACTTGAAGTGCTGCTGACTCCAGAGGAGGAGACTGCGGGCGAGTTGTGACATACAACGAGAGCGCAAACCACCTTGGCGGTTGACATATGCTACCGTTGTCGTGTTGTCTGTCTGAACTAACACATGCTTGCCCTGGATCAACGGCCGAAACCTCCGTAGGGCGAGCAGAATTGCCAACAACTTGAGGCAGTTGATGTGCCAATGCAGTCGCGGACCCGTCCAGAGGCTGGCGGCTGCGTGCCCGTTGTAAACAGTGCCCCAGCCCATTTTGGAGGTGTCTGTCATGACCACGACACGCCTGGGTACCAGTTCTAGAGGAACACCTGCCCGTAGGAACGAGAGGTCGGTACAAGGGCTGAAAAGACGGTGACAGACCGACATAATGGCCACGCGGTGTGTCCCGTGGTGCCATGGCCGTCTCGGGTCTCGAGTCTGGAGCCAGTGCTGAAGCGGCCTCATATGCATCAACCCGAGCGGGGTGGCCACCGCCGAGGATGCCATAAGCCCCAGGAGCCTCTGAAAAAGTTTCAATGGAACAGCTGTTCCCTGTTTGAACGCCTTCAAACAGGCCAGCACTGACTGGGCGCGCTCGTTCGTAAGGCACGCCGTCAAGGAGACTGAGTCCAACTCCAAACCGAGAAAAGAGATGCTCTGAACCGGGGAGAGCTTGCTCTTTTCCCAGTTGACCCGAAGCCCTAGTCGGCTGAGGTGTGAGTCGAGGAAGAATCGAGGCGTGGAAGTACGCAACCTTCAGGTCTACTGCCGCGAACCAATCTTGATGCCGGACGCTCGCCAGAATGCATTTTTGCGTCAGCATCTTGAACGGGAGTCTGTGTAAATCCTAGTTCAGAACTTACAGGTCCAAGATTGGCCTCAACCCACCGCCTTTTTTCGGTACGATGAAGTAGGGGCTGAAAAACCCTTTCTTCATCTCGGCTGGAGGGACAGGTTCTATCACGCCCTTCCGTAGGAGGGTAGCGATCTCCGCGCAAGGTAGCAGTGTTTTCGTCTTTCACCAAGGTGAAGTGGACACCGCTGAACCTGGGCGGATGCCCGGCGAAGTGAATCGCGCAGCCGAGTCGGACGATCCGGACCAGCCCTCGCGACGGATTGGAAAGCGCAAGCCATGCGTCCAAGTTCCGCGCAATGGGGACCAAAGGGACAACATCATCGGATGTACCGGCAGGTGGGGCCTCGCGGCGGGGCGGAGCTCGAGGTGACACACCACGTCATGGCCGTGCTGAGTCTAAGGACATCGAAGCACTTTCCTGGCTCCTTGTGACCACCCCCAGAACAGCCTGGGACAGGGAGGAAGAGGCCTGTCCTCGTGACCCATGGAGACTGTCACATCGGGGGCAGATTTGTGCCACAGCTGGGCGCTCAGGGGCGGGAGACCGCCGCTGGAGCGCCAAACCTGCCAAATAGAGTGGTGGACGGTGGTCGTGATGACAGCCGTACACACTGGATACGTGCCCCAGGGAACAAGGAAACCACTCTTGCTGAGCTCTTGAGTACTGCAGCCACTTGGGCATGCAGCGCAATTAAATGCAAGAAGGTAACGAAAAGATGGAGATCTGCTTACCAGCTCCAGAGCAGCGGGTTTTGTTGTCCCTGGGTCGCCCATCTCAAGGGCGCTTTGAAGCCTTTCACGGGTTCTGGGCGGCCGCGAGACAGGTGGCGTCTGCTTCCCGCGGTGGGCTCCACGCCGGGGCCGGGCCGAAGGGGCGGGCTGCGGCGGAGCCGGTGCAGTCACCGCAGGGGGACGCCCTTGGCGATGAGTAGACAAGGTGCGGGATCTTGAGCTGCGCCGGGGCAGGATATGCCGGCTAGCATCCATCTACTGCTCTACCATCGAAAACTGCTGGGCAAAGTCCTCGAAGGTGTCGCCGAATAGGCCCGCCTGGGAAATGGGGGCAGCAAGGAATCGTGTCTTGTCGGCCTCACCCATCTCGACCAGGTTGAGCCAAAGGTGGCGCTCCTGGACCACTAGTGTGGCCATCGTCCGCCCGAGAGATCGCGCCGTGACCTCTGTCGCTCGGAGAGCGAGGTCGATCGCCAAAGCGCAGTTCCTGCATCAATCCCGGGGCGGAACTACCCTCATGCAGTTCCTTTAGCGCCTTGGCAGACTTGCAGGAGAGCCATGGCGTGCAGGGCGGAGGCGGCTTGTCCAGCGGCACCGTAGGCCTTAGCCGTCAGAGACGACGTAAACCTACAGGCCTTGGACGGGGGCTTTGGGCACCCGCGCCAGGTGGTGGTGCTCTGCGGGCATAGGTGCACCGCGAGCGCCTTTATCCACCGGGGGATTGCCGAATAACCCTTGGCCGCCCCACCATCGAGGGTAGTGAGAGCGGGGAAGCTGAAAAGATCGGGACCGGGCAGTAAAAAGTGCCTTGTCAGCTCTTCATGCACTTCTGGGAAGAAAGGAACGGGGGCGGGGCGTGGCTTTGAGCGGTGCCGCGAGCCCAGGAACCAATCACCAACCAATCCCGGCTGCCCGGGAAAGCATGTCGTCATCTCCGCGTCAGCCTGTGACTGGGCAATCGACCCCGAAGGGAGGAGCCCAGCTGAGGCTTCCGACTGGACGAGCCCGCTCTCCGATGCTGCGCTCGAGAGCTCATCACTTTCGCGGGCTCCGAATAAGAGGTCGAACTCGCCGTGAGACGAGCCGGCGGACTCACCCGGAAGCCAGATCAGGGCAGACGAGCGTGCTGGGGAATGGGAGGTCCGCAGGGGGATATCTGGCGGAGGCGGTCCCATTGGGGTCCCCAAATCGCCCCCAGTGTTAGCCACGCTGGCCTCATACCTGTGGGTAAAAGGACCGAGGCGGGAGCCTCTGGGGTGGCTCGCTTTCTTACGAAGGCGAGCCGCGACAGCAACATTGCCATGGACATATTTTCACAATGAGAACATGACCATCCACGAACGCTGTCTCTGCGTGAGCAGTGCCCAGACAGGAAAGACAGTGATCGTGACCGTTAGAAGGTGAGAGATAACGAGCGCAACCAGGAATAACACACAATCGGAAACGCGTCTTTTAAAAGACGTTCCGTGTGTGTGCTTTTTTAGAGAAATATATACTCTTTTAGAGGGGAAAAATGCTCTTTCAGAAAATATACTCTCTAGTTTTTCTGCCGAAGCGCCCAGGGGCATTCTCTGCAGTGCACCAGTGCAGAGGAGGGAGAAGCCGCTGAAATGCGCCGTCAGATCCAGCAGAGGTGAATGAACAGTAGTATTCAGCTCAATAAGCATGACCGTTCGGCTCCGAAGAAAAAATCTGAATGAGTGGTTGCATACCAGCTCCTTTTATACCCGTATGTCCGGGGGAGTGGCATGCAAATACCACTTGGCAATTTTCACTGGCCTTTTATCAAAGACCAGAGGTGTCTCGGGCTCCCAAGAGTGACTCCTAGTGTCACTACATCGACACCAACGTCGAGTGAGTGACAGATAGGGAACCAAACTTTTACTGTCAACATGCAGTAAAAGGATCTCTGTGATGAACTTCACCATACTAATCAATCACTGGTTGAAATATGAACAAGTACCAGTCAGTGGCTAAATCACAGACATTTGTAGTCACATATAGCTCAAAATTTGGTTGCATATTCAAGTGATTTACTCCTGGGATTTAAGAATCTATACTAGAATCGTTCAAATGAAGATTGCGATGCTTTAGAAAAATCAATACATTTACCCACCCCTAATAGAAGGACAGACAGATCGACAGACTGACAGAAAGTCAGACATGACCTGCACAGACAGATGGATAGACAGAGTGACAGAAAGACAGACGGAGAGAGATAATATGGTTTGTGTTTAAGGCTTTTAGTTAGTGCAGCAGGAGATTGATATGAAGTGGATAACCTGTCAGAGAACACCGCAGGACTGGGATTGAGACATTTGGCAAAGGCCAGTTCCACTGCAAGACGAGAACTGCCAGATTAAGAACATGCACGCAAAAGAAAAGCGTTTCATATACCTGAGAAGCACTTGATTAAGCTTACATAAACACAAATTACCAGTTAATTAGACCAAAAAAGGCAGAGAGCAGTCAATACAAACACCTACACAAGTAATATTGTATGCATCTAAAACACTAATTGATATAATACTCAGCCACAATCACAGGATCTGGCATTTTGCCTGTATAGAGCACGAGTGGAGTATTGGCTGTCAGACAAATTATTCCAGATACCTGCTCTACTGGTCGGTCTACTCCTTACATCATTTCATTCATGTCTTGACATAAAGACACACCTTTTCCCCCCCAAGTATACACCAACTAGTATGCATCAGCAAGAGAAAACACACAGAAAAGGTGTGTAAACAATACAATGGGAAAAAAATGAAAAAGCTTGCACACTGTCTTATAGCTTTTAAATCTCTAATATCTTACAGTGTTTCGGTCAATGACCTTCTTCAGGCATTCTATCAATTACTTTGAAGATTGTTCCTGTTGCAAGGGAAGTAAATCATTGTACTCAGTCTTGGATTTACTCGAGAAGTCTCTCCAATGACACTGGCGATGCCCTCAACTGAACCAGAGAAGGTGGTGGACATCCTCTGTCTGCATGAACTGAACATTTTATACACTAAAGCTTAATGTCAAACAATTTTTATTGACCTCTTGGAGTTTTTAATTCACAAAAGAACTTCTGATGACTTTAAGTTCCTCACTTTCTTTTTAGATGCGAGTGTTTGTTTGCTAAATCAATACTTTACGTTATGAATGCACGCCATTCAAATAAAAACACTTTATTACTGTTCGCATGTATGTTAAAAGTTTCCTTTTTTATTTACTAGCGAGTCTGAATCCTTCCTTATATGACATTTCATGGGTGTGCATTATAATAATTGTGAATGAACGTGCACGCGCTCTTTTTGTGAACGTCTGGAATTCACTTACATACACAATTTGTAATAACAAATCTGGGGAGTACGAAGCATTCGTGAATCTGATGGAAAGTTTTCGGGAAGCTCCATTTTATGTGGAAATTACTCCCAATTCTTTTGTATATTTAAAAAATTTTCATGAATGAGGCCCAGTGTGTGAATGCTTTTGCCGTGAAATAAAAAGGTGTTTGTGTTTCAACTTGTTTCGAGAAACCCACATTATGCTTTAGTCAAATGCCCCATTTACACCTTGCATTACCATCAGTAGTGGATTTAGGCATGGGCGACATGTGCAGTTGCCCAGGGCGGCATCTTGCGGGGCGTGTTGAAGTGGGTTTCACCCAGGGCACCCTAAAAGCTAGAACCGCCACTGATTACCATGCGTTTTCGGTGATCGGATTGCTATCGGATAGCACTTGACTACATGAAATGCCAGGTGTAAATGTACCCAAGACATATTGTGATTGGGTCGTGATCGGTTCACTGAAACCCTGACTGTAAAATGTTGATGGAAAGCATTGTTGTTGATATGAAGTGGATAACCAATGTTTTTCAAATTTGCTAAAAGATGGAGAATTTTCAGTTACCACAGCCTCTGGTGAGGTAATATGCAAGTAGCATTTTCCAATTTGCGTGGATACTTTCTATCTAATCACAGGACACAAAAGAGCATTAACTACTAACCTCTTGGGAGTCCAACTGATATTAGGAACACTTGTATATAAAATAAGAACACTTATGTGCAATTATTAGTGAATGAGACTCATGTCATATCCATATAAAAGGTCTTTCCACACAAACCTCAACTGTACAGCCATTCATAATTCTCTACACTGTATCCTTTATCTCTTTAAAAGGTGTGCTCATGCCTGAGAGCCTGCACAGCAAAATCTTTGAGTAAAGCCAAGCAGGGTTGCTCCGATACCAAAATTTTGGTTTCGGTATGATACCAGCCCTGGTACCTCGGTATCGATACTAAATCAATACTATTATCAACAAATAAAAAGCCTCAGATTTTTGATGAAATTACACAGAAAATGACTTGATTAAAAGAACTGCATAAAGACTTACAGATTTTTCTGGATTCCATGTTAAATGTTTTAATTAAATGTTATGATAAAATGGTGTTTAATCAAATTGATACATACAGTTTTAATCAAATAAAAATAGCAATTGTTTTTTACAAAAAATTGCTATTTTATTTTGGGTAAAATAAAATGCTGCATAACAGAGATTCACAGTATTAATGAAAACATTAATGAAAAAAATCTGATTACCTGTGACACAAGGCTGCTTGCATTTGTGATATTGCTTACAGAAAATAATAATAATAATAACACAACCATTTAATACTACATAATTGTTATTATGAGTATTATTGCTACTTTTTGAATATTACATTTTTATACAGTAGTTATATTTTTCTATAACTATATATAGTCTTCACGCATCCATTTGAATATAGCTTTCATGTTAGTGGGACTTTTATTTTGACAGACCTTTGAGTTCTTCCTGTTTTTACGTGTTAGTTATATCAGGCTTCCCGTTAATGCTGGGATAATCCCGTCACGACTCTCGAGCTGAAATCCCCGAGCTGTACTGGAGGAGTTAATTTAAGTGTTAACATTCGTTTATACTCTAAACACAATGCATGAAAATTAAGCACCATCAGTGTGTTGTGTTTGTGTGAGGGTGTGAGCATGCGTGCGCCCATGTGTGTATGAATCATAAGACAGAGCAGAGCGGCACCTCTTGTTCATTCTGTAGCGTGCAGCGCATTTATAACTTTTCTCCCCGATTTGGAATGCCCAATTCCCAATGCACTCTAAGTCCTCGTGGTGGCGTAGTGACTCCTCAATCCGGGTGGCGGAGGATGAATCTCAGTTGCCTCCGCGTCCGAGACCATCAATCCGCGCATCTTATCACGTGGCTTGTGGCATTACTGCGGAGACCTAGCGCGTGTGGAGGCTTCACACTATTCTCTGCAGCATCCACACACAACTCACCATGCACCCCACCGAGAGCGAGAACCACATTATGGCGACCACGAGGAGGTTTACCCAACGTGACTCTACTCACCCTAGCAACCGGGCCAATTGGTTGCTTAGGAAGCCTGACTGGAGTCACTCAGCACGCCCTGGATTCGAACTTGCGAATCCAGGTGTGGACTGTATATTATTTAATTAAATTACATTCTTCTGCTGTTTAATGATCACACTATCCAGAGGTTTTTTATTTTATTTTCAAATTGTCACTGATTTCATCTCAAATTTGTCATATCTCATATAATTTTGCTAATGACAGCATACTGTAATATGGTACCAAAATTAGCAACAAGATGATATCGTACTGTTTAAATTTTTTTGGTATCGTGATACTTCCTTAGTACCACTAAAGCCAAGTGTGCCTCTCAAAACCAGTGGAAAAACAGACACCTTTTATATAGGCCTCGACAACACATGATCAGCTGCATTTTTATTTAAAACTTATCCCAGATAGAGTTATAATGCATAATTTGTGCTATTCTTGAATATGCAAACTTATTATAGGGTCAATTAGTTATACAATTTCTAGCTAATTTATATTTAAAAATTCTGCTTGATACAGTTCTTGTTTCTTGGGCCATCAGGAGTCTTCACACAAGTGGTTTGATTTGGTTCTACGTCTTATCCTAAATGTAGAAAGAGCGCAATGTCATTGACGAATGTCTCGTTTTACACACAAATAAGTGTATAAACACCGTTCGCGAATGAGATCTAGTGTGAGCATGCTTCTCCTCTCACAGTCAAACTTTAATTTTAGCTATGAGTAAAAGTAGAAATAGTAGGAAAATGGATAAGCAGAATAAAATAGATGATTGAGATGACAAGGGAAAAGGAAAGATGAAGACAGAGGTAGGACCTCAGACTCAGAGTCAGTCTGTCAGACCTCAGAGAATGGAATCTGAGTTTGGGTTGGAGGAGGTCAGTGACAAAGATAAGAGTGAAAATAGACATACAGTCTTGACCTTCTCAATATACTTAGTGAGACCAAAACAAAAGAAAGAGAGACATGGTTTCATCTTCAGGACTTTTTGTGTTACACTGTAAGAAAGAAAAGGAGTTAGCGAGATGAAAATAAATGTAATAAATAAAACAAGAGACTGAGATACAGCATGGGCAGCAGGGAAGACAAGGGGGCAGAAAGCCAATTTAGCTTTCACAAGTAATCATTCTGTTAAGCCCTTTTTTACAGCGAGAGAACAGATAGGGGTTTTTTTTGTGCATGACAGGGCCATTTATGTTTTAGTTTTTTTTTTTCAGGCTGATGCATTAAAAACCTTCCATTGTTCTGAATCTCAGTGGAGAAAACACTTTAAATCGGAACCAATTCATGAACGAACGTGGCGAGGAAATGCCATCATGATGAAACATTTGATAAGAAGAGCATCAACGAAACAGTTATTAAAGGCCTGAATGGTGTTTCTTTAACAAAACAGAACATCTTGTGTAACCAATCGTGTGTGCTTGTGCAGTGTTGGAAAACAATTCTCGTACTATCCGTACTATAAAATATCCAAGATTATGATTACTGCAGCCCAACCCATAGTATCTTCATAGGGCATCATTCATGAAACTTGAGCAGAACTAATTTCAAATGTAAAACAGTTGTAAAACCTTTATGGGAGTTGTTGTGCTCAATTCAATGCAAACATTTGCTCAAAAACAGTTTTACAGAAGATTAAGACAGAAATTTGTTCTGCTCGAATTTCGTGAGTAAGGTATTCTGTATGTAAAATATGCATCCATACAAGCATTTAGGGCTAATGTTGCCCAAAAATCCCTGATGCTAAAGAAGGAATTTGTTACAGTTCTCTTTCTACTTTAGTCATCGAAAGATGGAAAGGAATGAAGGTGCAACAATTTAATGCAAGGTTTAGTATTCATGAAAACCAACTTCGATAGATGCTAATGTTTGCATGCAAAACAGTATTCGACTTAAGGATAGGGTATACATTATGTTGCGCGTGCTGTTCTGTCCAGTGCACGGATGGAATCGGGCAGATTCGTCTTTGTGAAGGACGCATGAGTCAAGCCATGTACTAGGTTATCCTGGAAGAAAACTTGCTTCCTTCTGCTCTGACAATGTTCTCCAACTCTGAGGATTGGTTTTTCCAGCAGGACAATGCTCCATGCCACACAGCCAGGTCAATCAAGGTGTGGATGGAGGACCAACGGATCATGACCCTGTCATGGCCAGCCCAATCTCCACACCTGAACCCCATTGAAAACCTCTGGAATGTGATGAGGAAGATGGATGGACACAAGCCATCAAACAAAGCCCAGCTGCTTGAATTTTTTCACCGGCAGTGGCATAAGAGTAAGGAGAGTATGCCAAGACACATGAAAGCTGTGATTGAAAATCAGGGTTATTCCACCAAATACAGATTTCTGAACTCTTCCTAGGTTAAAACATGAGTATTGTGTTGTTTAATTAATATGAACTTGTTTTCTTTGCATTATTCGAGGTCTGAAACACTGCATCTTTTTTGTTATTTTCTGCAAATAAATGCTCTACATGACAATATTTTTATTTGGAATTTGGGAGAAATGTTGTCAGTATATTATAGAATAAAACATAAATGTTAATTGTACTTAAACACATACCAATGGAATAGTAAATCCAGAGAAACTGATAATTTTGCAGTGGTCTCTTAATTTTTTCCAGAGCTGCTCTGGAAAAAATTAAGAGACCACTGCAAAATTATCAGTTTCTCTGGATTTACTATATATTAGGGATGCACCGATACCACTTTTTCTCTTCCAATCCGATTCCAATATCTGAAATCTCAGTATCGGCCGATCCCGATCCAATACCAGTGTTGTTTTTTTGCATAATCAGTTTAGAATATCTTTACATTATTGTGTGGATCTAATTGGGTGTGCTCTTTAATATGTAAAGAAACACAAACCTCTAACTACACATTATTTCAATATAAATGTATAGCTTATTAAGAAAAACTTTATTGTTAACTAGTATACTGGATAATGTAGCAGCAAAATGAACAGTAATTCCAGTATAAGTCATCAGTAGAAAAGAAGTCGTTTTGTATCTGGACTTCAGGATTCAGATCTCTTTTTTGTTCAATTTAGTTGTAAGATATCAGCTCACTTTTCATTCACACAGTTATTTTTTGGAACCCATTCAACATAAATATTATTATAATTTGTAAACAAATAATAATAATAATAATAATATATTATAATAGTAATATATAGTAATATATCTCAATCATGCACCTTTAACTTTTAAACCCTCACGCTTTTATTTTGACATTCTAAACTCTACAGGAAGTTCTGTATGTGTCTGTTTGTAGGCAAGTTCACAGGACTTTTAAGTCGCTTCTTATTCAAATTCTGGTAAAATGCACCTCCAGTGCCATTATAAATGCATATTAGAAGTGAACCGAACTATTGAGCATCTACATCTGAGATGTTGTTCGTGAGTAGCGCTCAAATGTTGCGCACCGCGTGAAGGCTAAAAATAGCCACAAGTGTGTGTGTGTAAACAGAGCAGCGCCATTCACTGACGCGCTGGAGCTGCACATATATACACACACACACACACACACACACACACACACACACACACAAATATAATATAATTAGTTGTGATCGATACATATTGAAATATTAAAGAGTTTGCTACTATCACATCTTGCTATCAGAGAATACTATACCGGAAGTTCTGTAGCCACTTTTAGCGGAAATACCTACGATTTTAGCGGAAATACCTAAGCAATGCACCATGCATTGAGTCCATTGCTTTGTCTTGCTTCGCTACCCATATATGGCAATGGAATGTGTGACTAAGAGGGGGTAACCTGTACTGAGCTGAGAGCATCACAGCGCACACACACACTATTAACTGCAATCAGACACACTGATTACAAAACACATTAAAGCAGACACCCACAAATAAAGACACTACAAGAATAAGCTTCTGGACAAGAGCACCTGAACACACAAATACAGAGGAAGAGACAACAGATAACATGTAAAATGTAATTACACACAAAGCGGTCATCCAAAGCTTTTAGGAGATGTGTAAACCATATTATCACACTACGTAAGTCAACATGAGACAACGTTCGCAACCCATTTCAATTCCATTTGATACATATTCAAATGAAACAGTATAACCAATGAGAGAAAAACGTTTTTAGAATGGGACTTGATTTTCTTCTTTAGGAATTGATTGGATGGTAAAAATTGAATTTTTAAATTGAATTTTTTTTAAATGTTTTAATATGAAAAACAGTAGCCTAAAGAATTTGAATCTTATTAAAATTAAGAAACTGCCAGTTGTTGTAATATTAACAGTACAATAAAGTAACAGTAACTCCCCCAATATATTTAAATGTTGATAATAAATAAGTAATCATTTTAACTCTGAAAATATTTCTGCCAAAATACCATATACACCCACTTAACACTTTATTAGGAATACTATGGTCCTAATAAAGTTTTTGATGTTGTCTTCTGCTGTTGTAGCCCATCCGCCTCAAGGTTCAGTGTGTTGTTCATTCTGAGATATTATTCTGCTCACCACAATTGTACAGAGTGGTTATCTGAGTTACCGTAGGCTTTTTGTAAGCTTAAACCAGTCTGGCCATTCTCTATTGACCTCTCTCATCAACAAGGTGTTTCTGTCCAAGAACTGCCCCTCACTGGATGTTTTTTTGTTATTGGCACCATTCTGAGTAAACTCTAGAAACTGTTGTGTGTGAAAATCCCAGGAGATCAGCAGTTACAGAAATACTCAAATCAGCCCATCTGGCACCAACAATCATTCCACAGCCAAAATCACTTAGATTCTATTTTCTCACCATTCTGATAGTTGATGTGAAAATTAACTGAAGCTTCTTACCAGTATTTGCATGATTTTACGCACTGCACTGCTGCCACACGATTGGCTGATTAGATAGTCACATGAATAAGTAGGTTTACAGGTGTTCCTAATAAAGTGCTCAGTAAATGTAGTTACAATAGTGTTACTACAGTAAATCTATTGTAAATTTATGCAAAGATGGTGATGGTGTGGATGAAAAGCCTTCTAATTTATGTCTGTGGATGGCACAGTGTTGTTTCCCCCATTTTCTTGCCAATGTTGTTTAGAATGTCAGGACTTTTAAATTGTTTTTAAACTAGCTTAAAATCAGAGACAAATGGGGTGTTCATAGGGCTATGCAATGGAGAATTCAGTAACAAATTCATATGGGTTCCACGATCAGTGCGGTCTCTTAAAAAATGTTGCACTGGTGACAAAATTGGTCACAAAATGCAACCATTTAGTCACAGTCTGGAGCCAGGTTTACTTGATATATCAGTCTATCACAATAATAAAGCATGTGCCATTACATTTAATGGCCAAATAATCAGAGGTGGGTAGTAATGCGCTACATTTACTCCGTTACATTTACTTGAGTAACTTTTTGAAAAACAAAATTACTTTTAGAGTAGGTTTAAAAGTGGGTACTTTTTACTCTCACAAGTAAATTTCGAATGAAATTTTTTTACTTTTACTTCTTTACAATGGATGGCGTTCCTGTCGTTACATTACTGGGTTTAATTTTAATTAATGTGTAATTTATTGAGAGATTCTTGAATGGTACATTTACGACAGCCCGCTGAGCTGCCGTCACAGACTGTCATTCACTCACTGCTGCAGCATCAAGCTCTTCAAAGTAAAACACTTTCTTCGCTACGCACAGTGAAAAAAAGAGGGGTACATTTGAGACGCTGGCTACCACCCCTGGAGTTCACTAGTTCGCTAGTTCGAATCCCAGAGCATGCTGAGTGACTCCAGCCAGGTCTCCTAAGCAACCAAATTGGCCCGGTTGCTAGGGAGGGTAGAGTCACTTGGGATAACCTCCTCGTGATCGCTGTAATGTGGTTAATTCTTGGTGGGGCGCGTGGTGAGTTGAGCGTGGTTGCCACGGTGGATGGCGTGAAGCCTCCACACATGCTATGTCTCCGTGGCAACGCGCTCAACAAGCCACGTGATAAGATGCGCGGGTTGACGGTCTCAGACGCGGAGGCAACTGGAATTCGTCCTCCGCCACCCGGACTGAGGCGAATCACTACGTGACCACGAGGACTTAAAAAAATCACACTGGGAATTGGGCATTCCAAATTGGGAGAAACAAAATAAAAAATAAAATGTACACTTGAAATTAGAGTGCATTGTGGGTAAGAATGAGTGAACAAAAGTAAGGAACGAGTGGCTCACACAGAATTCAGACACTCATACAAAATGGCGGACACGAAATAGTGCACTATATAGTGAGTGTTCCTTGACCAGGGTTGGTGCCCTACGCACTAGGCTGTTTACTCTGCATTTAGAGAGCGGCGGTACTGCTGTACAGAACTAATTATCTAAATACTTACGACACTGAAAACTGTAACTACACTGAAATAAGTATCCACACAGAACTTTAAAAGCTATGAAATAGCTAAAGTAGGCATTAATAAAACATGATCTTGCTTTGACTTATATTTCAGCTTAAATGATGACAGAATTTCCATTAATAATAATAATAATTCTGTAATACATGTTCAATGTGTATTATGTAATGGAATATAGGGGAGTAAATGTCTATTATGTCATTTGTGAAAGTAACGAGTCACTCACTACTTGTGTACTCTTTTAATTGGATACTTTCTTACTCTTACTCAGGTAATTATTTATGTTAGTACTTTTACTTCTACTTGAATAATTTTTTTTTTTTAAGTAATTGTACATTTACTTGAGAACAGTTTTTGGCTACTCTACTCACCTCTGCAAATAAACATCCAACATTTGTCCATTGAGATGATCAGCATTAACAAAATGTACTGACACTGCACAGTCTACTGTGTAAAGTACATTTGTATATATTTGCCATTCTGGTGGCCACTGGCCACCCTACTTTCTAGACATTTCGCCCTTGAAAAACCCATATACGCTAGCCACTAATTTGATATCAACCAGTGTAGAGTAGGGTTGGGCGATTAATCGAATTTTATTTTAAATTACGATTTTGTCTTCCAACGATTATGAAACCAAGATAATCGAGATAAATCGATTATTGTGCTGCATTCCGTTTCGCAATGAAACACCCCGTCATTATATCTTTAAAGCATCCTTTATTAATGTTCAAATAATAAGGAAGCGGGTTATGAAAATAAACTCTGAAACTGGCATTTCTCTGTGCAGTCAGCGCCACGTCTATGAGTTGCGTGAAGTGACCGGGGAAGAGACTGAATCTTCTCCCAGCTGATGCACACTCTGGCACAGGGACGCTCGTCACTGCAGCTAGATTATAACATGATGGCTCGCGACGTAGTGAATCATAATATGCGTCACGTTCACTGTGTGTATCTTATCATGAAGAAAATCAGCAATACGCAGCTCTATTAAGAAAGAAAGTTTGTTTTTTGTGAGTTAAAGATGGATCGAAGTGAATATAAAGTTGAGATAGTATAGTCTTAGCCCACTATACACTGGAACAAAATACATTTTTGATTAGTCTTTTTTGGGTTGTTTTCCAAAGTAATATCTAAAACTCCTTTAAAATAATGTACATTTACTTTAGGAGTTATACTGCAGAAGAAAAAAATTTTATCAGAGAATGCTGAATACAATATTTAATCAGGGCTCAACATGCTCAAATGCTTGTCCACTTGTGTATTTTTGATTTTGTGGATTTTTGAAGGGGCAAGTGAAAGTTAATTTTACTTGCCCGACCGGACAAGCAGACTGCTTAAAACGTCAATAACGGAAAAATTACAGGCTATATTTGTGATATCCTAGGCCTATGTCACTTATTAGAATGTTCACATTCTTATTCTGCTGTTGAAAATAATCCAGAGCACATAATTTTTTTATTTGCTAGCAATCTAGTAACAGCTGTGCCCTGATTGATTGACAGGCGGTGTACGTGTGTGCGCTGAACATGCGCGTGTTCCGAAAATGCTTGCACTAATGCGCACCTGAACAGTCAAATACATTTCAAAATTCCACCAAAATGCCCGTCTTGGTGAGGTATTCATGTAAACACAATGAGTGATGCCTAAAGTGAACGTAAACAGTGGAGAAAAAGCGGATTTGTATAAATGTAAGCTTATAGACTTGGTGCCGTCTATTGTGTCATAATAATCAAACAACCATAAAAAGAAAACTAGAAAACACTCAATGCTCTTGACTGAGTAACTTTAGTAGCTTTAAAAAGTATGAATGTATTATAATCATACAGTGAAGACCAGTAGTAGTTTTATGTTGCATTTCATTCTGAATGTTTACTTGAATACTTGATATCCTACTGCTGATAAAAACTTTTAAAGCCATTTAAAAAAGCACTGAATTTTCTTAATTTGTATTTTTTGTTCAATTATTTTTTATCTATTTCTATTCATTGCAGTTTTTTATTGTTATTTTATTACTGACTGTTTACTAGTCTTGAATAATTACTTAAGAACTTGAAATCATTCTTCCATAATTAACATATTAGTGTTACTATTTGTTGTGGTTTTGAAGCTGGTATTGAGAATCATCAAATTTCACTACCGACTACTGAATTTTTGGTATTGCGATAATATACTGCCTGTATAGTACATGGTAGATCTTGCTGCAATAACATGATGAAAAAGTAGATCTCATTCAACAGAAGTGTGAGCACCCCAGCTGTTAATGATGGCAATGATGTCTTTCCTTTATTTGACTACCATACGTATCATAAAATAATGATCATATGACAATAGCCTCCTCCCCTACCCAAAGCAGTTTACATTTCAAGTTCAAGGAAATCCACTGTTCAAGACAAGTTTTAAAAAAAAGTTCCATAAATACATGATGTTTCCAAAGTCAATGAGTACTCGTGTTAAATAATCGTGATCTCAATTTTGACCAAAATAATCATGATTATGATTTTTGCCATAATCTAGCAGCCCTAGTGCAGTGCCCCATTTGCTAGTTTCATGCAATAGGTTGGTTGTAAGCAAGCATCCCCATTACTGCAGGTATTTTTATGGAAGAGATTCTGATATAGCTAACTTCAGCACACACACACACACACACACGCACACAAACACCTAGTTACAGGGTTTTCTGCTCTGTACAAGCGTGACTCATCCCATCAGACATGAGGCTGAGGACTCAGCGCAGAGAGTTTTGGCCATCTCCTCTGTTCCTGCAAGTGCTGGGCATCTGGAAGGGCACCAGGCTACCTCAACTCCCTGGCATGCCAAGGACGCCCACATGACCAGCCCGGTTCCAGTGCCAGCTCAGGACCCCTGCGTAGACTCAGCAAGATTTGACAGGATTCGGTTTGGCTCATCTGTGAAGGACTCATTTATTTGGCGGAGAAAAACTGCTGAGGGATGATGCAATGCGTATACAAGTGCATCTGAATTTGAAGAAAATTATCTTAATGTCTGTCAGCCAGCAATATTTAAAGCCATCTTACTAAACTGCAAAGATGGAATAGTCACAGCTGAAGTGGCACATACAGTATACCACAAAATATAGCATTAAAATGAATGTGTTAAAGCATGCGATTAATGTAAAATGTCACAGGATGAATGCGGCTTCATGATTGCTATAGCCACAGTCTGCTGGCGCGAATAATATTGTGGAGGATGAGAATTTAAGAGATTTAATGCGCATTGCAAATACACAACCTATGGGGACTATTTTTTTCAATTAGTTAGATCTCACTTAGACTTTGGGAATGTTTAACGATTCTTGAATTGGTGCATCTCTTTTAGACTGTGGAAGGCTTTGTTTGGAAAACGTTAATAAAGCATTAGTTACATACTGTTTTGTTTTCTTTACTACCCTAAGAAAAAAATAAACGCATCTTGACATGAAAAGTTTAAAATTGCGATCTGCGATTAATAACTATTAACTATGAAATAATAAAAAAAATAAATAATTTAATCGACTGACAGCACTAATTAATCAAATCAAACAGAAGTGGCATATACAGTATACCATGAAAACTAGTGTTTATTTATTATTCTTTTAAATGCCATATCAGCATACTTTTTATGGCAAGATCAAAGTAGTTTATTTTTTATTGACAAAAAAAACAAAAACATTTCTAACAACAAAAACTATAGATGATGTTTTAATTTGACATCTGAAACCTTTTTTAAGGCCATCTGATTTCCGCAATGTGGAAAGCACGGACGGAATCACGGAATCACGGAATCCAGTCTTAAAAACGGAATTCACTACAGATTGCACAATGTCATAGAATTTGACATAATTGGGATAAAATTAATCAAATTAAAAACGTAATATGTGCTAGTGAGGTGAATAAACCACAAAAGGCTAAGATATAAAATAAATATACAGTCTGAACGTGCTGCGTGCTTCAAAGGGAATATGTGAAGCCGGCAACTCATACACTGATAACACCTCATCATAAGAATCACGTGCACTTTGTGTTTGTAAGAGGTTACAGACAGCAGAGCACGCATTAACCTTAAAACATGCAGCAAATGAAGAATATATATCTAAACTAGCCTTTTGAGGTTAAAAAAATAATTGTTTTGTTTTCATTTGATTAAAATACTGTGAATTCATTTTAATTATACAGTTTATGATAAAATTTCAAATGGAATTTGGTAAAAAAAATATAAATAAATCAATAAAAGATTTCATAGGGCCCTACATTTTAAACACATCCAATAAAGAATTTCTTAATAAAAACGTTGTCAAAAGTAGTGTTAAAATCAACACGAAAACAAAATTGATCATATTTACCTGTAAAGCTGTAATTCTCATTGAATATCATCATTTACTTATGGGTAAAATGGGTGTTGATTATTATGTTTACATTAGGTTTATTGATAATATCTATTGCCTCTGATGGAGGTCTCTATTTTATGACAGGTTGTTGGAGTGGAGGGGTTTAAACTTTCTTTGGAATAACATGCACTGACGAATCATCTACATTAACACCTTGGATATGTTACAAGAAATTAAAATTTTGGTTTCACTTGACTTCAATTTGTTAGTCTACAGATGCCTCCTACACAACAGAAATAAAAACAATACACATAACTTAATCAGGGCAGGCCCCAACTGTGCAATCATGTCTTCCTAAATAGGTCTGAATATGTCATGTTTGTGATGTGGCCTACAGCATTCCTTATACTAAACACAAGAACCCGAAATCCCACCTCCCTTCATTATTTTCTTCTGAAGGAGAACTGTCAGGAAATGAGTCTAATAATGCCTGGCAAAGTAAAGCTTAATTTGGGCATAGAAAAGGTATTGGAAATGACACTTTCAGTTTCATCTTGACATACAGACAGAGTTTGGCTCTGTCAATGCAAGCAACGTGGCATTGTGATTCATCGGAATGACTTATTGGTTTTAACACATTCACCCTATTAAGGGTTATATATCAGGTTTAACACAATAAATCCAGGCAATTCTACAGCTCGATGCAAGCTTCCGAGCTGTCAAAAAAGCTATATTTTCAAAAGTAACATCTGACAGGTCTCCAACTAAATCGCTGTGTTATTTTAGAATGAGCTTGTTTTTTGCGTTGAGTAATGTTGGAAGGATGTCAGGTTAATGCTTGAGTAACGAGTTCCAACCAAGATTCAACAAGATATCAATGTTTGCATGTTGACATACCGAAGATATACAAATGTGAAAGCAATACCATCCATTTGAGTGGCATGTCTGTACACACCTTTATATAATCATGTGACAAACCAGAAGTCTAACAGCAGATGAAAAGATAATTGCAGCCTAGAGTAAATTATATCACCTGATGCCATTTTCGAGAAATACAGGACTGATTAAATGGCAATGTAAGTATCAAAATACCCCAAAGACTATACCTTAAGGGTTCTCTCATATGTAAACTTAGCAAAAAAAGAAACATCCTCTCACTTTCAACTGCTTTTATTTTCAGCAAACTTAACATGTGTAAATATTTGTATAAGATAATTTGTAAAAGATTCAACAACTAAGACATTAACTGAACAAGTTTCACAGACATGTGACTAACAGAAATGGAATAATGTGTTCCTGAACAAAGGGGGTGGGTCAAAATCAAAAGTAACAGTCAGTATCTGGTGTGGCCACCAGCTGCATTAAGTACTGCAGTGCATCTCCTCCTCAAAGACTGCACCAGATTTGCCAGTTCTTGCTGTGAGATGTTACCCCACTCTTCAACCAAGGCACTTGCAAGTTCCCAGACATTTCTGGGGGGAATGGCCCTAGCCCTCATCCTCTGATCCAACAGGTCCCAGATGTGCTCAATGGGATTGAGATCCGGGCTCTTCGCTAACCATGGCAGAGCACTGACATTCCTGTCTTGCAGGAAATCATGCACAAAACGAGCAGTATGGCTGGTGGCACTGTCATACTGGAGGTCATGTCAGGATGAGCCTGCAGGAAGGGTACCACATGAGGGAGGAGGATGTCTTCCCTGTAACGCACAGCATTGAGATTGCCTGTAATGACAGCAAGCTCAGTCCGATGATTCTGTGACACACCGCCCCAGACCATAACAGACCCTCCACCTCCAAATCGATCCCGCTCCAGAGTACAGGCCTCGGTGTAACGCTCATTCCTTCGACGATAAACGCGAGAAAGACCATCACCCCTGGTGAGACAAAACTGCGACTCGTCAGTGAAGAACGCTTTTTGCCAGTCCTGTCTGGTCCAGCGAAGGTGGGTTTGTGCCCATAGGCGATGTTGTTGCTGGTGATGTCTGGTAAGGACCTGCCTTACAACAGGACTACAAGCCCTCAGTCCAGCCTCTCAGCCTATTGCGGAAAGTCCGAGTACTGATGGAGGGATTGTGCATTCCTGGTGTAACTTGGGCAGTTGTGGTTGCCATCCTGTACCTGTCCCACAGGTGTGATATTCGGATGTACTGATCCTGTGCAGGTGTTGTTACATGTGGTCTGCCACTGCGAGGACGATCAGCTGTCCTTCTTGTCTCCCTGTAGCGCTGTCTTAGGCGTCTCACAGTACGGACATTGCAATTTATTGCCCTGGCCACATCTGCAGTCCTCATGCCTCCATGCAGCATGCCTAAGGCACGTTCACGCAGATGAGCAGGGACCCTGGGCATCTTTCTTTTGGTGTTTTTCAGAGTCAGTATAAAGGTCTTTTTAGTGTCCTAAGTTTTTATAACTGTGACC
This sequence comes from Myxocyprinus asiaticus, assembly GCF_019703515.2. NCBI lineage: Eukaryota > Metazoa > Chordata > Actinopteri > Cypriniformes > Catostomidae > Myxocyprinus > Myxocyprinus asiaticus. Next base: position 36,976,922 of record NC_059377.1, on the reverse strand, counting down.
TTAATTGTCTACCATCTTTAAGCTGTTAGTGTCTTAACAACTGTTCCACAGGTACATGTTCATTAATTGTTTATGGTTCATTGAACAAGCATGGAAAACATTATTTAAACCCTTTACAATAAAGATCTGTAAAGTTATTTGGATTTTTACAAAATTATCTTTAAAATACAGTGTCCTGAAAAAAGGACATTTCTTTTTAGGCTGAGTTTATATATATTACACACACACACACACACACACACACACACACACACACAGATACACAGACACATATACACACACACACACACACACATGTTGTTGCAGCTATCATTATGAGGACTCTCCATAGACATAATGATTTTTATACTGTACAAACTATAGATTCTATCCCCTAACCCTAACTCTACCCCTAAACCTAACCCTCACAAAACATTTTCTGCATTTTTACATTTTCAATAACACATCGTTTAGTATGTATTTTAAGCGATTTGAATTATGGGGACACAAGAAATGTCCATATAAACCACATTTATAGCATAATACCCTTGTAATTACCAGTTTGTAACCTAAAAAAAGTCCTCGTAAACCACTTAAACCTGCCCACACACACACAAACCACCAATTCCGAAAAAGTTGGGACAGTATGAAAAATGCAAATAAAAACAAAAATTAGTGATTTGTAAATTATAGTCACCCTTTTCTATATTGAAAGCCCCACAACTACACATAATATGATGTTTTACCTTGTGAATTTTATTGTTTTTTTGAAAATGTACAGTAATGTCAAATTGCAACAAGCTCCAAAAACGTTAGGACAGTCGAGCGTTTACCACTGTGAAACAGTACCATTTCTTCTAAAAACACAAGCGTTTGGGCACTGAAGACACAAGTTTATTAAGTTTAGAAAGTGGAATTTTCCCCCATCCGTTATGTAGGTCTTTAGCTGCACAATTGTACGGGGTCTTCGTTGCAGTATGGTGTACTTAATAATGCGCCACACATTCTCGATTGGAGACAGGTCAGGACTGCAGGCAGGCAATCTAGCACCCACACTCTCTGCTTACACAGCCATGCATTTGTAATCCAGGGACGTCCCTGGAAAAGACAGTGCTGGCAGTATATGTTGCTCCAAAATTTTTACATATCTGTCTGCATTCATGGCGTTCTCACAGATGTGCAAGTTACCCATGCCATGGGCACTGACACACCCCTGGCCCATGCGGACACTGGCTTTTTGACCTGACGCTGATAACAGCTTGGATGTCCCTTTTCTTCTTCGGCATGGATAACAGGACGGCTTTGTTTTTCAAAAACTTTTTGAAATGTGAACTCTTCGGACCAAAAACCACAGTTCTACTGTTCTATTTTCCAGCTAAGATGAGACCGAGCCCAGAGAAGTCAGCAGCGCTTCTGGACAGTGTTGATGTAGGGCTTCTGCTTTGCATAGTGAAGTCTTAACTTGCATCTGTGGATGCAGCGGTGAATGGTGTTGACTAACAAAGGTTTAATAAAGTTATCCCAAGCCCATGTTCCAACCATGTATCCATTACAGATGAATGACTTTTTTTTAAGACAGTGACGTCTGAGGGATCAGAGTTCACGTGGTTTTCGTCTTGCCGTTTACGCACCAAGATTTGACCAGTTTCCTTGAATCTTTTAACTATATTGTGCACTGTAGAGTGTGAAATGCTCAAAATCCATCCAATTTGTCTTTGGGGAACATTGTTCTCAAAGGGCTAGATTATTTGCTGAAGCATCTGTTGGCAAATTGACAAGTGTTGAACAATCCGTTCTCTTGAAGGTCTAGGCTGGTTTTGGAGGCTCGTTATACAGTATACAGTACTATGACACAATTGCCTCACCTAACATCTAAGGTTTAACATCTCCTGTTTCACATCGCTTTGTTATTTCAACTTGTCAAATTGTTATTAGTCTTAAATTGCCCGTCTCAACTTTTTTGGAGCGTGTTACAATAATCACACGCTGGTAAAATATATTATGTGTAGTTGTGGTGCTTTCAATATAGCAAAGGGTGAATATAATTTACAAATCACTCCTTTTTGTTTTTATTTGCATTTTTCATACTGTCCCAACATTTTCGGAATTGGGGTTGTGCACACACACACACACACACACACACATCCATACACACGATATAGCAGATTTCTGTGGTATAAATTTCTATTGCATTGTTCATGCTGACAGCTTTTGCAGAGCAAAATACTGTCCAATTCATGAAACAAATCATTTGATTGGTGCGATTCTTTGTAATGAATCAGTCTGACCGATTGGTGAATCAAACTGAATCTAATACAAAGTGGTGTGCCTGAATCATAAACTGAAAAACTGACTTCCCACCAAATCGCCTGGGATTACCAACTTGCTCACTGAATCACAGGTTATATGTTACACAAATTGAACCGAGAACTGTTACTGGGTTGTCTATTTTTTTCGAAAGCAATGCTAAAAATGCTAATCTGTAAGGATACCAACTGGTTGTTTTTATGACAACTTATTAAAAGAGATGTATAATTGTTTCACTCCGAAAACTGTAAACACTGTGGCTCTGCTGCTCTATCAAATCATTGCCATTTGTTTGAGCATTCTGTCCAGACTGTCATAGCAACATTGGCTTAACCAATGGCATGAGTTTAGGGTGGGATTTTCGCTATTCCATTTCATGACGCTAATAGCGCAGAAATCACGCACTTCAAAACTGTTGTGGTTCTGTAGCTTTAAAAGGTGTTGTTTTACAAATTACACAATATTTGTTATTAGGCCCAATCTCGTTAGAAACACTGCTATGCATCAATCACCAAAGTGAACTCAAATCCAGCCTCGCCTCTTATATTCACCACAAATTCAACGCCATCACTCCAGGAAACTACTTACTCTCCATCCTTGAAAGGCTTACACATTAAACGACCTTCTTATGATTCGGACCACGCTTCCTAATGAAGCAGGAATTAACCTCTGTCGTCTGACTCATAGTCGATTTCCTTTGGCTTTTCTCTTTTTCTCTCCATCAATGTTCTGGGAAATAGTGCTGGATTTGACACTCAGCAGTTTGAGAAAGAGAGAAATAGCGAAGAGCTTCTCAGAATAGCCACATCTGTGACAGTACTGCCAAACTTCGGAAACTTCTGGACTTTGCTCTCATATCCAGAGACTGGGACAAGTTTCCAATCACCTGTGCAGTGTCAATGCCCCTGACACTCAGGCCACCACACGAGGTTTGTGTGACAGAGAGAGATGGATATCGGAAAGGAAGAAAATGAGTGTGCCAATCTTTGCAACGCTACACACAGGAAAGAACGATGAAAAGGAGAGCAAATAAAGACTCCCAAGTCTTCTGCTTCTCCTGTTTTCACCTCAGAAAATGTCTCAAGTAATCTCACATGTGTCACTTCTAGAGTTTTAGAAGAGATCTCAATGAAAGAAAAAAGGTCATACAGGGTCCAAATAAAATGAGTATAGTTAATGATAGAATTTTCATTTATGGGTGAACTATCCCTTTAAATTGATTAATGTGTGTGGAGTGGCCAGAAATTTGTAAACTGTAACCACCCCACCCCACACTCCCCCCTACATGCTATATTACTAAAATCTCTTTTAGATATTTCCATTTGCTACAAAAAGCTGAACAAACCCCTACTGCCATATAACTGCACAGTCAGCTGGAATTAAAAAGGCAGACAGGCACACAAAACAACCAAGTAAAAGGCATCTCAGTCAGCCGCTCAAACAAACATTTAAGAAAATTTCACACTGAAGTCATTTTCTTTAACACCATGACTGGAGGACCATAGAAACCTCTGGAAGCATTAGCCTTTTTACCCTTCAAATCAGAGCTTTGGATGGCAGGCAACTTAAAAAAAAAAAAATAACCTCTCTAGGGTTTAAATGTCTGGCTTGAGATATGCCGGTCTTCTCACTTCTCCAAAACGCAAATATTAAAACCAAACATGAGATAAAGTTTCATATATTTATTTAATTTTGCTTACTCTCAAGGTCTTGAAATAACAGCTCTAGTTGGAAGTCATTCTCCATTACTCTGGTTATTACCCAACGGGTTCAGAAATATTGAAACAAATAAGAGCTCAATTTTTTTTTCTCTACTGCGTTAAAACTGCCTATTTGGTTGTTTTTCCCAGCGTTCTTTAAAGTAGCTTTAGAAGTCAGCATGAAATCAAGATTGGCTCTATTTGCTTCATTAATACACATTCTTGGTCTTATGGTGTACAATTCAAGGATGTACATTCCAAAAAAAAAAAAATATATCTATATCTATATATATATATATATATATAAAATGATTTTTCCTTTCAGCTGATGTCACATTTTTTAAGCTCTCCCCTCCAACCAACAGTTACAGTATACTGAGAATTTTTCACAATATAGTCAATCTAGATCAATATACTCAAATCCCACCTGACAATTTTCTCGTTTAATATTGTCACTCAATTTTCACATTACAAAAGTAAAATGGGTGGCGAATGCCATTTTATGATGGCTTTTAAGTCAGTGTGAATTGCCGTATGCAATCCATTTTACTTCCATAAAGTGACGCATGAGTGAAACACGATATTCAGGGAGAAAAAAAAAATGTATATATTTAGGGCACAATTTTGGGATTGTGAAAAGTGGACGTTACATACCAGAATGGTTGGCGTGGATGGGTTGAAAAATAAGAGGGCTTGATGACATCAGCTGAAAAAGAGCAAGTTATTACATTTTGATTGAAGATTACAAAGATTATTTCTTTGGAATAACATTCACCAATGAATTGTATACACTAAAACCAGGAATATGCATTGAGAAAGTAAATGAGTTCCATTCTGATTGAGTTTTAATCCCAAACATTAAAGAGTTCAGTCCCTTGCAACTGCCCTTGAAGGCCCAAAACGTTATCGCCGTTTCCCAAGGTTTAATTACAACTCGCAATTGACATGGTCTTCAAACTTATCTCGGAGATAAAAAGAAACTGGAAAATTAGATTGTGTAGGCCATCCTGCATTCTTTTTGATGACAGGAATTTATTGTACGTAATGAGGTTAACACGGCTGTAAATTACGGAGGTCTTCTGAGGTACAAGGTTTATATTCAAAAAGGTGGATTAAACAAAGACATACACACTCATTTGCATGTACGCCAGCACAATTAAAATCCTCGGCACAAACGACGTAGGGCACGGAAAGTCAATCAAGCAGTCAGCTTCTGAAGAAGATCAGATGGTAATTAAGACAATTTCAACTCCTCCCTCAAGAGGATCTATAAATGAATCGGCGTAGTGTGTGCTTTCTTGTGCACATGTTAGACTGCAATGAAGAACTAGATTTGCATTTTTTGAGGGAAATACCAGTGCTTGCAAGTCAGAAAACGAAATGTGTAATGGATTTAATCTTTGGTTCTGTGTAAATAAAAAGAACTCATCTTGTTTTCTGTAAGTTATAATCAACCCATAATATTGTTAAATAGATGCAAGAAGGAAAAGACCAATCACAATTCAGTATGCAAATATTACGACCACATCACAGGCGGTTTAATTTTGAAAGAATGCTGAACATTCCATCAATCAAGGACAAATTGAAACTTTTATTATAAAGAAAAATAAAGAAAAGCCCAAAAAGAGATCACACAGGCTAAAATTTCTAAATTAAGGTTTAACAGAGTACCGTCATTATTGTGGTTCAGGCTGAATTAATTGCCCAAGTTTAATACTTTGGGTTAGAATTTGGAAAAAGCTCCAGTCACAACGTTTAAGGAATATCAATGCAATGCTGCCTTCCAAACACCAGAATGTAAAGTCTGTAGGTCTTTTCTAAAAGGTTCAATAGATGTGAAGAAGGCTTAGAAGGTTTAAAAGACAGAAAATAGCCCTTTGAATGAGTCCAGGGTCACGAAAAGGCTGATCTCAGAGCCCACACAAAAATCCCTCTCTTTTAGCCTTCATTTTATCAGGCAAAGTGGTGGGTGATAAGACAGCATGGTTTGGCTCCAGAAGTCCTCTGGCCTTCACTAGCGGCACTGTATGACAACCTCAGTGCAGAACAGCAAAGGAGGACAGAAAAAAATAGGACAGAAAAGACTAAGAGACTAAGTTCACAGTGAGTGCATTTACATGCATGATCTTATACCAGTTATGCTTAATAGCCCAGAAACATACAAGGTCATGTAAATTGACCACAATTGAAACGGCATTATTGAATAAACAAGTCCAACTGAAGCACAAATTCACCCTCAAAACACTGTTGACAGAATGCAGTTGTCACTCTCGTTTATAACCAAACTGTGTATGAATGTAACCATATTTAGCCTTCTAAAACAGGTCTGACAATGATATTCTGCTGCTGTGTTAACATAGCCAATGAGCATCAGCATTTTTTTTTTTTTTTTACACCGTCACCATACAAGACAAACAGATAAATCGTGAGACAGACAGTGACACAGAACAGATTTTCCATCTGTTATGCAGCAACATCTGAAACTTCATTTATGGCTGCAGCATATTTCCAAGCCCAATGAGCAAGACTGTCCCTATCAAATGATGTTCACTTCCATTCAGTAGCAGTTTTTCATTCTTTGGGACTTTTGAGTCATTTAGAATTTAAATTTACATTACAAAAGAGATCTGGGAAATGGTTTCAGCTCTAAGAAAGTGGCATCCAGAAAAGTGGCATAATGATGTGCAAACCATGTGCATGTCTGAGAGAGGGAGGTAAATCCAGGACAGACGGGGGGAAACTTTTTTGTCTGCGCACTCTGAGAAAAATGCTCTTCGATGTTCCACTCTCAGACTCTCATAACAATGGAAGCAGCAGAGACAGAGGGGTCTTATAGACGGCCAATCACTAAAGCCACCAGAACAAAGGCTTGAGATGCAGCTTTGAATGCTTGTTGGAAATAAACGAGGGGTGCAGGGAAAGGGCACTCATTCATAACTCATTTCAGCCCCCACTGCATGCTCAACGTGGGAGTGGGTGTGTGTGTGTCAGAGGGGAAGACAGTGAAAGGTTTCTTGTGGAGGTGTTAGTTTCATTCTATGATCTCCTTTGGACAATGCAGAGACTGAGGTCTTTTGTTCTAAGAAACCTGTTGGCATAGAAGCTTACTGTTCAGGGGTAAAGAGAAAAGAAATACAAGGAAACTACATTATCACACCTTTGTTTGCAGGAGTAACTCTTTGAGCTGCTCTGACATTTGTTGCTTTTGACAGTAATGGAATACCAAGGGGAGTGAATCTTCCATTTGTTCTCAATTTTGGTAATCCCAAGATTAATATAGTACTTTGCACTGAATGTTTAAAGCTTCCCTTTAAAGACCTCAACCCCCCCCCCCCACCCACCCCCATGGAGGTCTCCATGACAACCATGAGGAACCTGCATCTCAACCCCTGAAGATCCCCTCTGAGAACTAATACAAACCTTTGACATGTACCAACAAGATTAATGGGCAACCAAAAGTCTTTAGCAAGCCGAGAAAAGGCTTGTGCACATGGTAATAACCCACTGCAAGTCCTGAGGTGTAAAATGCCTTATCCCACAAGGAAATTAATAGGAGAACCCCAGAGTGTGCCCATGCACTGCAATCTTGGCATGACTAATTGTGGTGCCACCAATCATCCATCCAAAAACTCATTTATCCCACAGCCAAGAAGATACTACCCCTTTTTGCCTGTCAAATATATGCACTAGGGGCTTCTTGGAATACAGAATCATTTACAGCCATGTGTTGACAATATCTCATTGAGTTTCACTCCCTTATCCGTGTACCTGTAAGCACACCCGCAGACACATCTTTCCTTATCTGAGCAAACCAGCCCCCCAGAGGCTAAGACACCACCAAATCATTGTGATGCTCAAACCACCAGGAAATAAAAGGTCAATGGACATCACTACCAGAGCACCAGTGTGGCTAATTAAAAAGAATGTTCTGGGTTCAATAGTTAAGCTCGATCGATAGCATTTGTGGCATAATGTTGATTACCACAAAATTACTGACATGCCCCTTGAAAAAAAGTGGTTAAAATAAGGCACTTACAATGGAAGCAAATGGGGCCAGTTCATAAATATTAAAATGTACACCGTTTCAAACATATAGCCACAAAATGTAAACATTATACATACTTGAGATAAAAATCTGGGATTTGGACGTTACAGCCTTGAGTTACATGGTCATGACAACAACCCTGAAAAGCGCAAGTAGATCACCCAGACGTCTGTTTGATTTTTGTGTTTACATCTGGAAGATGTTTTTTTTTTTTTTTTTTTAACATTGTTTGCTCATCTGCAATTCGTCTACAAGACGTATGTCAATAAGTATGGCTCGGATGATAATGAGACATTCAGCAGAAGTTTTTCAGATGTTTATGATTTAGAATGTCTGTAAATTTGATTTTTTAAGATGTTTAGCAGATGTTAATTAGATTGTGGTGCTTTCCAGATGAAAAGATATAAAATGTTTACACTGGCAGCCAAAAGTTTGGAATAATGTACAGATTTTGCTCTTATGGAAAGAAATTACTATTACAATTTGAAAAAAATTGAACTACTTCAAAGAGTTCTCATCTAAAAATACTCCATGTGCAGTCAGTTTGTCCAGATACTCAGGTCACATTTCACCCTACGCTTCCTGTAGCACTTGCCATAGATGTGGCTGTCTTGTCGAGCACTTCTCACACCTTACAGTCTAGTTGATCCCACAAAATCTCAGTGGAGTTAAGATCCATAACACTCTTTTCCAATTATCTGTTGTCCAATGTCTGTGTTTCTTTGCCCACTCTAAACTTTTCTTTTTGTTTTTCAGTTTCAAAAGTGGCTTTTTCTTTGCAATTCTTCCCATAAGGCCTGCACCCCTGAGTCTTCTCTTTACTGTTGTACATGAAACTGGTGTTGAGCGGGTAGAATTCAATGAAGCTGTCAGCTGAGGACATGTGAGGCGTCTATTTCTCAAACTAGAGACTCTGATGTACTTATCTTCTTGTTTAGTTGTACATCTGGCCTTCCACATCTCTTTCTGTCCTTGTTAGAGCCAGTTGTCCTTTGTCTTTGAAGACTGTAGTGTACATCTTTGTATGAAATCTTCAGTTTTTTGGCCATTTCAAGCATTGTATAGTATTCATTCCTCAAAACAATGATTGACTGACAAGTTTCTAAAGAAAGCAGTTTCTTTTTTGTCATTTTTGACCTAATATTGACCTTAAGACATGCCAGTGCATACTGTGGCAACTCAAAAACAAAGACAATGTTAAGCTTCATTTAACGAACCAAATAGCTTTCAGCTGTGTTTGATATAATGAAAAGTGATTTTCTAGTACCAAATTAGCAATTTAGCATGATTACTCAAGGATAAGCTGTAGGAGTGATGGCTGCTGGAAATGGGGCCTGTCTAGATTTGATAAAAAATGACTTTTTTCAAACAGTGATGGTGCTGTTTTTTACATCAGTAATGTCCTGACTATATTTTGTGATTAGCTGAATGCCACTTTGGTGAATTAAAGTACCAATTTCCTTCCGAAACAGCCAAATCTATACATTATTCAAAACTTTTGGCCGCCAGTGTACATCTCAGCGCTATGCTGTTGATTGAGCGACTTGTATTGAGCCCGGAACATTCCTTTAAATAAGTAATTAGTAGAACATAAACTTAAAAAATGGTATGTTTATAACACTAATATCTGGCAATAACTTAAGAGAAAGGGTATCTTTAAGGAACCTTATAAGTGGTACTAAATCAAGTCCCTTTTGCTCTTCTACCCGTCAACATACATTTATAATGGCATACAAAGATATATAAACTAGTTTCAAACAGCTGTTGTAATAAGACGGTGTTAATTAAGCGCCTTAAATTAAAATTAGGTGAGTGAGGCAAAACAATCCCACCTGCTGTCGTACAACATTAGAACAAAAATTGATCACGACAGGCCACACCTTGCGTAACATGGTGTACCGACACAAGGGATACGGGTTACGGTCAGTCGCTCTTTGAAGTTCACCAGGATAACCCATTTAATCAGGTCGGTAAGATGTTGAAATTAGCGTGCACAAGCGTAACACATACGTGCGAGTTGCGGTTCAATTCACTTGGGACGGCCGATTTCATGTTCTTAGGCTCTCAATGTCGGTAAAGATCATGCAAATTACGTCTTATTTACGTTGACCGTTTCAATATAACCATAAACTAGCATGTGATGTCTGGCGGACAGAACAAAGATTAACCCACATGTTACTGTGTCACATTACCTTGGCTGGACAGGAGACACGCGCCAAGAATCAGGCAACAGTTTATCATCGTGAAGTAACTCATTTCGCTCTTGAAATCCAGGGCAGTCCGGGTAGTTGACAAAGAAATCCTCAAAACTTTATAATAAATTAACTTTGCGGAGTGAACCGGGGACGGTATGTTGAGGACTCGCTCGTCAGATCAGAATCTCTCGGTCTACAGTCTGTTCCAACATATATCAACAGCTACTAAAGCCCTCCTCCCGGTGAGGACGGAGTGTGCACAGGTATGTTGTTGTGGCCGTGATGGTGCGCAGACGGAACAGCGGAATTTTGTGAGCCCTGCCTTCTCGCTTCTGACTTGTTCTGTTCGATCGAACGCTGTCAAGCGCAACCCGATGGAATTGGTTGTGATGTCATAATAGCGTCACGCCATAGCCGGAATGCACGGGCATTGAAGTTTAGAATTTGTGGATTGGGCTGCTGCGATTAAAGGTTTTACGCGGAAGGACCAGCTATTCTAGTTTCCCCAAGGAAGGGTTTCCGAGTTGAGAGAATGTATAATTGTTATTAAGCAAAAATGGCCTGAAAACCACCATCCAGATTTTTTATTTATTTATTATTATTTTTTTTATTATTATTTTTTGTATTTTTTTTTGCTTGTTCTAATCTCTCTGCTGCCTTACAATGGTTTCTGAACTGGATCTGGTGGGAACAGTGTTTTATGAACGCGATCATATGTCAGTCATAACCAAACGGGAACCATACATTAATGTTAGGGGAACGTTCTGTGTTTGCTGCGTTTAAGCTATTATTCTATTTCAGTTATCGAATGCATGACTCTTTTCATAGTTCTACGTCTTGCTGGAAACCCATAACTCTTTTTTGAAGAAATGTCCAAACAAAAAGCATAATGCGCTGAAATCAAGGACAAAGTTGATGAATTCAACTGTGCCTTCTCCGCTGGGAATGGTCTGCATACTAATCACTGACCTCGCTGTGCCATCTATTGACAGGTCTTTGCAATTACGCGCCCACGTTCATCGGCATGCAAAGCGCGCCAAACATAGACCTGACTTTTAAATCTCTGTCAAACGGAATACAGCGTCTCTTCGATTATGTATAAAAGGCTGCGTGCGCATGCGTTTATAATTGTAATTAACGGCATTGCCGCTGGCGGCACTTTTACCAGATTCCATTTGGAATTCTCTTCTTCCAATGCATTTTACCCACCATGGAAACTGATTCTTAAATGATGACATTTGGTTTTCTTTGTCTAACAATGGCCAACTACGCCCTGATGTGAAGCGTTTCCCCTTTGTAGAGAAGTGTAAAGCTGTGGGCAAAGATCAAGAGTGAAACTGAGAATCTAAATTTCATTACCAAATAAATCTGAGGCGCTCAACCATATAGGCATTTCAGTTCCAACCCGGCTCTAACGCACCTGCTATCATTTTCAAGTGAACCCCAAGACCTTGATTAGCTGCTTTAGGTGTGTTTGATTAGAGTTGGAACTAATGCTGCTTTCAAATCCTCATTGGAAAGTCATAATTATCATGTGGGATGTGCGTTCAGCTGATGTTGTTCTGAATAAAATGGACGTGTTGTTCAATTTCATATTTCTTTCTCTCTTTTTAACTACACGACAATGACTGAAGTTTTTGTATTGTGTGCAAAAGATATGCAGTAGGTTCCTCATTCATGAAATGCAAGCAAAGAACAAATTCCTGTGTTAATCGTTCATAAAGCCATTCTTACATACATTGTCACATTCGATTCGATGCAAAGCAACACTTTACTTAGGAATGGATCTATGAATGATTTTACTGGGTGTGTAATTAATGCTTTATCAATGTATAGGAATTTGTATTATTCTGGTGCTGCTATGAGTTTTTTTTTTTTATTTTTTTTTTTTCATGCATGCCTGTCACCTGCTAAACTGACCAAATATTAGTAGCACTTTGTGGCAAGCTATAGCTAGTCATCAACAATACAAAAAATGTGTACAAAATTTCATTCAAAAAATCAAAACTTAAAGATACCAATTTGCTTCAGATAGATAGATAGATAGATAGATAGATAGATAGATAGATTTACTATAGATATGTTGAAAAAGAAGAAAGAAATACAGAAAAATGAAAGAATGAAATACATAGACAGACAGAGATAGACAGATAGATAGATAGGAAAAAAGACATACAACAAAAAAGAGACTGAGATTGATTGATTAATTTGATTGATTTGCAATAGATGGATGGATGGATGGATGGGTGGGGGTAAGAGGGTGGGTGGATGGATGGATGGATAGACAGATTGATAGGAAAAAAAGACACAACAAAAAAGAGACTGATTGATTGATTTATTGATTGATTGATTGATTTGCAATAGATGGATGGATGGATGATGGATAGATAGATAGGAAAAAAGACACAACAAAAAAGAGACTGAGATTGATTGATTTGCAGTAGATGGATGGATGGGTGGGGGTGGATGGATGGATGGATAGATAGATAGATAGGAAAAAAAGACATACAACAAAAAAAGAGACAGATTGATTGATTGATTGATTTGCAGTAGATGGATGGATGGATGGATGGATGGGTGGGTGGGTGGATAGAAAAAAGAAGAAAAAATACAGACAGACAAATATACAGACAGATAGATAGATAGAGGAAATAGAAAAAAGATAGATTTTTGCATGTAATTATTATAATTTTCCTCTGTAAAATTATTCAAATCCATTTGGACACTATTAGCAGCATTTCTGGGAGTGGAAATCTTTCCATTTACACAGAGTGCCTTTGGGTCAGATGTAACTGCTGGGCAATTAAGAGTCATGTGAACTAGGCATGTAACCCCAGTGGGAGAAGAATATGAATGCATCTTCAACTCATAACCCTCATGTGTATATTTTTCTTAACCACTCCACTGGAAATTTAATGAGGGGTTAGACTTTTGCAACTGCTTATTCTGTCTTTATTATGATGTTACCTAACAGTATTCACCACCTTGCAGATCGAGAATTACCTTAGTATAACATAGTCATTGTCATACGGTTCACAAGAAACAGAGCAATTGAATCCTATCAGTATATTTCTGTCTTTCCCCACCTTGTACAGATTGTTCAGATGTGTTTGACGATGTGTATCTCATTGGGGCCAAAAAATAGCTCGAATTGCCATTCAGCGGCCTAAATGCTTCTAACAATTGCTGACAGTTTGGCACTAATGATACATTTTCAAGCATACAGTGCCATGGCCTCCAACACAATGTCCTAACCAGGGGTCCAATAGGATCACAACAAGTCAAAATCTGACAACCCTTAAAAATTTGGCACGCACTTGTGCCACACAGACACACCTGTGTCTAAGCTTTCTGAGAGATTGTCCCTTAGCTCAGCCCAGCAGGCTTAGATTGATAAAGCTCTGTGCCTGCTTTAATGTGATCATGTATCAGTATCCCTTCGACACATTTGCAGTCATAACTCTCCAGCTCTGACTGACTGATTCAAGTGTCCATCCTGGAGTGATAATTCCCAGGTAACACACATACTGCTAAAATGTATTCTCTGAATGCACTTCAAGTCTCTTTGGATAAAAGCATCAACCAAATGAATTAATGTAAATGTAAAACCCAGTGAACTGGCAACGTAGGAAATGTTTTAAGGTGCCATAGACATGGTCCCAACATGAAGGCTGTTCCAAATCTGAGGCAGTCTAAAATGTAATCATGCTGCCTTCTAAGATACCTTCTTTTTGTCAGATTGTAAAGCAGCATGGTATGTGTCTTTTGTGGAGAACACAACCCTGTAATGTATTGTGCCAAGCTCACTAGAAATATTTATTCAAGATGGCTGACAAATTGACAGAAATGTTGATTATAAATATAAATTAATGCTGAAATGTTTAGATAAAAAAAAAAAAAAAAGTGAAATCCAATTGAAAATGTATTATTTACGCAGTGGTTGTGTGTGTAAAAAGTCTATTTTTACAACAGGGCTAAAACCTACTGGGGTGAAAGGCACTTTCAATTTTATTTTCTCTAAAAACATTAAATAGCAACAACTACCACTACCACCACATGTTCTTAAACACCTGTTCATTGCGTGCAATGTCTAACAGTTAATTTTGAGAGAACTTTTAAAATGTTGCAAATTTATGTAGCCAATAAGAAACCCGGCAATTATCACATTATCATTTTGAGACAAAATTCTTGTTTGTCATTCACTTTTGTTCAATAAATTAATAATAAATGTCCAATAAGTGACGGGATAGTACTTGTTGCAGGGACTAAATAGATTTGTTGGGGAATAGATTTGTCCTGAAAAATGTTCAAAGTAGGCTCACATTGACTGATCCTATCACAATGAGGATTAATTTGTTTATAGAACACTTGAGATGTTATAAAATGCCAAATGTGAGTGAAATAAATAGAAACTGGTGCACCCTTTTCTGAAGCATTATCTTAATTTGTTACTCAAAAAAGTGTCTTGCTGTATCAAATATATCTACACAAGTTGACAAATTGTGTCCCATAACTATAGCCCCTATATCTACACTATATCACTATAACCCTGCTGGGGGGCCTTGGTAATACTTTACAATAAGGTTCCATTTGTTAACATTTGTAAATGCATTTGGTATCATGAACAAACAATTAACAATATATTTCTTACATAATTTATTAATCTTTGTTAATGTTAGTTAATAAAAATACAGTTGTTCATTGTTAGTTCATGTTAGTTCATAGTCCATTAACTAATGTTAACTACTACAATTTTTGATTTTAAAAATGAATTAATGTTGAAATTAACATTAACTAAGATTAATAAATGCTTAATAAGTATTGTTCATTGTTAGTTAATGTTAACTAATGTTGTAAAACTAATGTTAACAAATGGAACCTTATTGTAAAATGTTACCGGGGCCTTTTACCTAAGTGTGGGTTAAAAGGCCCCCTTGCCACTTTTATTTTTTTATTTTTTTAAGAATTTTAATCAAAATAACCTATTATTTCTTTTCACAAAAGTCATGTTGCTCCATCAAAATTAAATGAAAAGAAATTAATTTTTTCAATCTTAAAGGTGCACTCAGTAACTTTTGTCTTTGTGTCATCTTGGACTTACACTGACACCTGGCTGCTTGGATGCAGCATCATTTAAAATCAATAGTTTTCAGTTTCAGATGCCATTGTAGAAATGTAGTATTCACAGTCAGCCATGATTACTTTAATCAATGAGTGAAAGTGTCAAATAACAGGACGGTTGCTGAGATTAAGCGAGTAGTATTCAGCTGGTCATGTGATTCTAACATGGCGGCCCCCATGTGCAGACCCTCTCCATGTAGAATAAAACAGCTTTTATAAGTTTACTGATATGACTGGAGTCTTCATTTTAATGTGAGTGCTTATGATTTCCTACATATATTGCAAAATTACAATTCATGTCTTTAGGAGTTAAACTTTTTTAATGAGGAAAAAATTACTGAGTGTATCTTTAATACACTTTGCGACCAGAAAAAAAAGCAATTTTCCTTAAGAGGTGCCTTTAGCCCCATTGTACCCATAGTCTATATTTTCACCCAATATTTATGTGTTCTGTGTATTTTATACTTAAAGTATTATGTTGTTAGCTTAGCAACATGCTAACGGCAAACTTAATTGAAATCAATTGTTTCGCATGAGTAGCGTTATTTGTATGACACACACAAGCATTCCAATCAGTCACTTATGAGGTCTATGTAGGCAGTAGACAGCAAGGTTGTTGGAACAGATCTATATTTTATCAATGTGTATCATAAGACTCCATTAAACTAACCCGTTATGTATTGCTCTGTTAATGGCACTTCAAAGGGCAATGCTGATAATATGGTTCGCTTTGATTGAACACATTAAAGGGCCAAGAAGGCAACCACTTCACAGTAGGGTTCTTTTACATTCTGCATACACCAGCACGTGTGTTAAGTACACACACCCACACGCACTCACTATAAGTGTCTTGGTTCATTTATCTCATTGTCTCACTCTCTTCCTGAGCCCCTCCATTTTTTTCCTCAAGACGTCTTTCATCAGTTATTACCTTCCTTTCTAGTGCACTCTGCATCCATTTTTCTAAATTCTCCTTATTCACCTCTTGATTACTGTGATATCAAGCACTTTGTTTTGCTGCTAGTTCATGGTTCTGTTCATTAGATCTTTCATGATCCACTGTAAATGTGTTAAACTGTGCAGCGGCGACATGCAGTTATTTATTTATTTTATTTAAATAAATAATTTTTTCAGGGTAGCCCTGGCTCATTTGGTTCCAAGGCAAGATATGACATGGCCAAAAAAAAATATGTGTTAGTCATGTAACATATTCTTCTTGTTTTTCTGTTTCAAAAGTGGCTTTTTCTTTGCAATTCTTCCCATAAGGCCTGCACCCCTGAGTCTTCTCTTTACTGTTGTACATGAAACTGGTGTTGAGCGGGTAGAATTCAATGAAGCTGCCAGCTGAGGACATGTGAGGTGTCTATTTCTCAAACTAGAGACTCTGATGTACTTAGGATTTTCATTGTATGGAAAATACATTTTTTATAATAACTCCTTTCATGTTACACAGGGTTTGGGGATTATGACAGATTCTTCAGATTTGTGAACGATGCAACTCGATAGGACTGACAAGCTTTACACATGAGAATGGGTCAAATCTGCAACAGCGTTTTAGATAAACACTTTTTATTAAACCTATAATTGTTGTGAAACTGAATTATCAAACATACAAATAAATGTATTTTTGCAAAGTGCATTTAAACCCCCTTGCCTCAGAATCTGAGGGGGTATGTCATTTTGAATGGGCATGATGTTTCTGTGTGTGTGTGTGGTTGAAACACTTTGAGAAGGTGACAAATACTGTATATATGCACTTCTCTTCTTTCACATTTCTATGAAATTTACCCAATTCACATCTTTTGATGACATGTCTTGTGTTTGCAGTGTGTTCTGTATGTGTTAGTTTGTTTGTGTGGCTTTTCCTCTCAGTCCATAAGCATTATATTCACACACACAGATACAGTACACAATGACTGGCTCACTCTTTCACGCTGATCGGCTCAAATCCTCTCAACACCCCTCCATGTATAGAAAAACGTCTGCCTCAGGATACAAACAACATTTGGAAAAAAGGATTAAATGAGAGTGAGAAAGAATAGCAGGAACTGAATGTGTGAAGCAAGAAAGGTTGTTAGCTATGCCTCATTTCCTCTTCCAAAAGGACTGTTCTCTGTCCTATTTAGATATTTATACATTGTGTTACAGTATATATAATGTACATTATGTAAATATATAAAGTATATCATACATACAAAAGTCAAGCCATGAAGTCCATGTAATTTAATATAAACTTATGTATACAATGATTTGCTAAAAAGTATTCAAATTCCAACATGCTGAACATGGAACCCATAAGAAAGAAAAATCAAAACTGAGATCTGTTTAATTTCTCAATTGTCTCTACTAGACAGCTATGAGATTTAATGGAGATCATATAGAGATCTGTAAACTATGTGATCAGTAAATGTGTGGCAATTGAAGCCAGTTAACCAATCTTGCTGGAAAATGTGTACATGGGACATGGTAAAAACAAGTCAAAGTTTTGTTAAAGTTCTGTTATGTCAGTTACTACCTGTAGGAAAAGAAAATCACAAGTGAGATGTCTTTAATATCTTGATTTTTAGAACATGATGAGATTCAGTGGAGAGCTATTGGAGACATTTGCTTAAATTTGTTAGAATTTTGCCCTGACCAAAAGAGTAATCTCACAGCTGTCTCCTCTGGAGTTTTAGAAGAGAGCTTAACAATGTCTAAAACTGTGCTCAGAGTCACCAAGATACCAAAATCTGCAATGAAAATCTGCAGCAGTTAATGTCAGATTTCAACATGAACTCAAACATTTCTCATCACATTTTTTCAAGACCAAATTATCTGAGCTATCCACATTCATTTTAGAGCCCTATACTCTTAATGTATATAAAAATGGACTTTTGTCCCATTTTATTTCTTTTAGGTACTGTTTAAGATACAAGGGCCGTCAATAGTGTGGTACCCTCAAAGGGACCTTTTTTTGTACCTCTATTTAAAATGTATAACTCATGTAAAACTAAGGACCTGTTACCTTTAAAGGTCCATTTATATGTTTTGTTCCTCTGGGAATAAAAAAAACAAAACTTTTTGTCTCCTGAAGGGTACAAATATGTACCATAAACCAAGGGCGGATTGTTTGAAAGTTGATAGGGACCTATTACAAGGAGGATAATATTCAAAATGTTGGTTTTAAGAAAACGCGATAATGTCAGTCTGGTAATAAAGGCAAAATAACATTATAACTCAAGTAACAAGTCACATATCCAATTTCTCTAGCCCACCACATTAAATATTGATCTGATATATATATATATATATATATAGATATATATATAATTTTTATTTTTTTATTTTTCTTAGAAAAGTTTTCTTGTACACGAAAAGTATACTTGTTTAAATCTATTAATTTCAAGGATTGGACATAAAATACAAATGGAAATTCGCTTGTGTAATCTCCAGAAAATAATTAAAAATATATTTATGAAGTAATCAAAAACAGTTATGATTGGTGCATTCTGAACAGCACTGAGAAAAGTAACAGGTGCCACGTGACAATGCCGTTTCTGTGCTGCTGTTTATGATTTTAAGGAACTTTAATAGTAATTAAAATTAAAAAGTTAATGTATTTTCTATGTGGTAAAATTGCCCATATGTTGGTGGGAACATTCCTGATTTTCTTAAACTTGGTAGGGACATGTCCATACCATCCCAACCTAAATCTACGCCTATGCCCAAAAGAAGGGTACCACCCAAGTGACGGCCTTGTACCTTTAGATGGTACCTTTTTTTTTTTTATTAGATTGAATAAGTCTTCTAAGCTTTGAAAGAGCAACCTCTGAGCAATAAAATCTCCTCTGTGTATGGTTCTTTGGAGACATAAAAAAATCTTGATGTTGCATTATACAAGTAGGTTCTTCAGATCAGTATGTTGTTGTTGTTTTAGTTCTTTAAAGCACCAGTATACTGTATAATTGGTTTTTATAGAAAATAAAAGCTTTGTGAAACTTCAAGAAGTTCTCCTATTCATCAAGTTTTAAGGGCCTTTTTGGTTGTAAATGGAACCTTTATTTTTAGAGGGAATGGTCAAACTTTAGAGTTCTTGTGAAGAGATGGAAGAACCTGCCAGACGTGCAACCATCTTTGCAAGACTCCATCAGTCAGGCCTCCATGGTAGAGCAGCTACACAAAAGCTGTAAACAAAGACTGTGTGACAAATTTGTGTGTTGAGGTTTGGACGTCGAATGAAGCCAAATACAGACAGGTATTTGAAAAAAATTATCCAGCCCAGAATTTACACAACCTCAGACTAGCTAGAAAATAGACTTTTAGACATGTCAACAACCAAAGCAAACAGTGAAGATAATGCTGGAGGGCTCTTGGGACGTCTCTAAATATGTTTGTGCAGCCAAAGACCATATTCGAATCACAGAAAATCCATGGGGAGACAGAGAAGATTACATTTACAGATTCCTCATTCAGTCTGACAAAGCTTTAGAAGATGTACATGGAAAAATAGGAGAATCTGAACTGAAAAAACTGAAGAGGAGTTCTGAAACAACATGATCGACATGTTGCTTCTGAAAGTTCATGTACTCTGAAATCAAAAATCACAGAATCAAAAAGTCTTACAAACACCGAAACTAATTTTTAACATATTAAGCTTCTTTGTCTCATGTCTAACTTATTTCTCATGTCCAACATGCATGGTGTCCCACATTCTGACATGTTCTTGCTGTCTGAAGAGCACGTTGTTCTTGGTAAACAACATAAAGCACTGTGTACAGCAGAGTAGAAGGACTGGGTTGATTACAGCCATGCAGTCTTTATCTGTGACTTGCAGGCAGACTTTGACGCAGATGAGAATAGGAATGAAATAGAGGGATTTTGTCATAACAGAGCTGTGGGACGTCTACTTGTCAACCATGATCTGCTTAGAATGGTCCTGTGTGTATACTTCAGTCCAACTTGTGTGTGTTGGCATGTGTGAATGATAGAAAGGCATATGAGGTCATGTCCTTTTTTTCAGTGATGGTTTTACAGTCATTCTGTGCATGGTTTATTGAATTGCATGGTGTTCATTTGATGAATAAATGTGCACACATTTTAGCAACATCAGAGTTTTGTAAAAGCTGTTAGAATACATAAGAATAAATCATCATGAATAGTTCGCCCATAAAACTGAGAAATGGGGCTGTCAACCCATATGGTATATTTACACACTCACTGAGCACTTTATTATTTACACCTGTACACTTATTCATGCGATTATCTAATCAGCCAGTCATGTGGCAGCAGTGCATAAAATCATGCAGATATGGGTCAGGAGCTTCAGTTAATGTTCACATCAACCATCAGAATGGGGACAAATTGTGATCTCAGTGATTTGGACCGTGGCATAATTGTTGGTGCCAGATGGGCTGGTTTGAGTATTTCTGTAACTGCTGATCTCCAGGGATTTTCACACACAAAAGTCTCTAGAATTTACTCAGAATGGTGCCAAAAACAAAAAACATCTAGTAAGCAGAAGTTCTGTGAATGGAAATGCCTTGTTGATGAATTGAGAACGACCAGACTGGTTTGAGCTGTCAGAAATGCTACTTTAATTCAGAAAACCGCTTTGTACAATTGTAGTGAGCAGAACAGCATCTCAGAATGAACATGTTGAACATTGAGGCAGATGGGTTACAACAGCAGAAGACCACGTCAGGCACTTATTAGGACCACAGTGTTCCTAAAGGGATAGTCCACCCAAAAATGAAAATTCAGTCATCATTTACTCACCCTCTTGCAGGGGTGGACTGGGAAGAAAAATCGGCCCAGGATTTAACATAGATACTGGCCCAAAAGTTGTTGGGGGGAGGGGGGTTCGCTGTCCTTTTCTGCATATCGCGGCGCCATGTTGTGGCCCGTTCTGCATAACGCGGCGGCTCATTTCAGCTTAATCCCGGTTCTCCCGATGGCCAGTCCACCCCTGATCGGCCCCAAAGTGTGTCGGCCCACCGGGAAAATGCCCGATATGCCAGATTACCAATCCAGCCCTGCCCTCATGTTATTCTAAACTCATATGACTTTCTTTCTTATGCAAAACACAAAAGGAAAAGATTTAATGAACATTGTGGCCCATCTTTTCATATACAGTGACAGTGGATAGTGTCTCACTTTAAAAGCTTTAAAAGGCGACATTAAATGACCGCTATGAGATAAACTTGTTCTAATTTTTTTTTTACAAATTTTCACACCAGTACTTGTGTTGTTTTGACTGACATGAAGGTGAACTATACCTTTAGATCTTATTTGTGATTTTTCTTTTCTGATGGGTTGTAAAATCTGACAGAATGGAAATTTAACACAACTTGACTCTAGTTGTACCATTTGTGCCATACTGTACACATTTTCAGGCAACTTTGGTTAGCTGACTTATCTATGCAACACATTTTTCAGATCACAGAAAACAAAGAAAATAAGATACATCTATATAGTTCATTGCATTGGCAGAACTGGCGAACAACACCCATGCGTTGTAAATTCACCAGAGTTTGTGTAAAACTCTGTTCAGATTTTCCCCTGTACTTTCTGCTCACTGATTTGTAATTCAGGCATGAGTAACAGTAATATTGCTGATATCGAATGCACTCAACTGTCTACATGGTAGCGCTATCATCCATCTGCTCACATCAAATTGCCGATGACTGGAGGAAAGGAGATATTTGCAGAGGTGCAGGATGAGGGCACCTATGTCCTATGCACCAACACCAGCCTGTCATGGGCTATCTCAAATCACCGCTCAATGTCTGGGTGGGCTGTGAGGCAGGCAGAACAACATCAATAAGAAAGTCAATACAGCAAAATTTGTTCCATCAGATTCCTGCAATTTATGAAAAAGTTTATGACGCAGGTTAATGACCGTTTAACCCTCTTGTGCTTATTTTGATTTGTTTTCCCACATATAGACTCTCAAGACTGTTAAAATATATGTGAATAAATGTACATTTTAGGTAACAAAAATTTATTTTTAACTAGATCTTTACATTTTATGAAGAAAATGTGAGTGGCGCTTACCCATGCAAAACTTGCCGCCACAATGCTAGGGTATTGTAGGTGATTGCCAAGCATTGTTATGCAGTTGCGAAGGTGTTCCAAGTAATTGCTAGGATGTTTTTGGGTGTTTTGTACTGGCACAAATAAAGAGAGCCCCTCCACTAAGTATCCATATTCTAGTCCCTGGATATGGCTCAGGTCCCTCCTTCAATTAAAGTCTCAAATTGCCTTCCACCAAGCAATTTGAGGTATAGTCATAGAAATAAAGAGCTGTAGAATGGCAGTTAGCATGATACAGGGGGGTCTGCTGCAACAGTCTAGATGATTTTTCTGATTGGTCATTTACGATGAAGCTTTCTGTCCTGTGCATCATCAATCAGAAAAAGCATATTAATTTACACAATTTATTAACAAAATACCATAGATAGATAGATAGATAGATTGAAAAAAGAAGATAGAAAGAAAGAAAGAAAGAGATAGATATACAGATAGATAGATGGAAGAAAGAAAGAAGAGACCATTAAGGACTTATGTGGGTTTGGTTACGTTTCAATTTTTGTATTTTTTGACAGTCTTGTCATTTGTTAGCCCATTTAATAATTCCGTCAATGTAAGTGTGATGAGGAGGAGGGCGGGGCCGGGCTGTGAGTGCGCACGGCCACCCCCCAATCGGGCTAATCAGCCGAGGAGAGGGATAAAGCCGAGCTGGATGCGGCAGTTCAGGAGAGAGAGATCCACACGCAGCTGCCGTGTGTGTATTTGTTTGTGTCTTTTTAAATTTTCATTAAACATTATTTTAATGGTTTGTCCGGTTCCCGCCTCCTCCTTGCCTATTTTAAACCTTGTTACATTCATGTGGCTCTCTCTCTCTCCCGAACTGCCGCATCCAGCTGCATTTATCCCTCTCCTCGGGCTCATCACAGTAAGTCTATGGGATTTCAGGAAGTTTGGTGGATTTAGATTAAAAGCTATAGGAATTGTGAAAAAAACCTAAACCAAGTCTGTAGAATAACAAAGTTGGCTGCACGCCATTTTCATCCAGACCTCTGCTGAAGTAAACGTGAATGAGCATGTGGTTCACGTTGCTTTTCTCAGCACTGGCAGTGATGGATTGGATGGACCAATCACAGTCATTTTTGATTATAGGATATAATATTTTATTTAATCATTTCCTAAAGATTGCAGGGGTGTATGTCCATTTCTGTATCACGTATCAGTTAATAGGTTTAAAAAAATCATACTTTTTCCATTTACATAAGTCCCAAGAAAGACAAATGAGTATAGCGTTAAAAGCACAAACAACGTGAGAAGAGTTACACATGAGGTTTAAAAACAGGGTGACCAGATTCTTGCTTGTGGAAAATGGGACAGCCCCCTTCCAGCAAAAATTAAACTGGCGTATCCTTAGCAAGGCGCAGATCAATGCAAAGTAGAGGGTGCATCCGCATCTGTAACTGTTGTTACCTTGTACTTTTCGCTGGCAGCAGTTTTTCTGAGTGTGCGCTTGCCTTTCAAGAGTTTATCGTAAAATGCAGAGCACTCCAGTCCAAAATTAAGAGGAAAAGCATTGCCTTCATGACTGTTACACTGAGACGAGATTTATCCGGTGTCCATACTGCGTTCATTAATGAGAACACGCTCCGCAGATGCAGATGTCTCAGACAGGCATAAAACAAACTCCACGACCTTGGCTAAGACTCCAAAGTTGATGGTCTTGCTCTCCAGCTCACGAAAAACATCTGTCCATCTCTCAGACACGGCAGTCTTGTTCATGTTCCACTCAGTGATGCGATGAGTGCCAATGTTTTTCACGCAAGCCCACTCATCAAAGAGCATGGTTTTGTCAATCAAACTGAGAGGTGGGATTCTGGAGTAGAAATGTTTGAGGCTGCTCTGAATGTCTTTCCACTCTGGGATGTCTCTCAGTAGGGCACACTCAAGTTTTTCTGTGTTCTCCAATGAGCGGCTCCAATTTTGGAGGTAATCCACCAATGCTGAATAAAAGTTTCTCACTGCACCAAAGAAATCATCTGCTCGCATGTCACCAGCTTCAACCAGGGCATCAAACTGCTTTTTAATGTCAGAGGGTATGAATGATTCCTCCAGCCTGTCCTGCAAGACTTTTCTCAGGTCATGAATTTGCAAAGCCACTTCTGTGGCTGATATGTGGTCTTGCTGTACTATCTCCAGTGCACGGTTAAAAGTAGCTGTTTGCTTGAGTGAGAAGCCAATCCAAAGTTTAGTGCAAGGATCGTTGAAAATGTCTCTTAGAAACTTTGCCCGTTTTTCTTGAGAAAGAAAGTATACACGCAGACCACTGAAAATATGTATTATTCTTTCAAGAGCTGGACCATGAGAAAAGAAACGTGTGTTGCCATGCTGCAGTAATTTCAGATAGTCTAGCTGCACAAAAGCGAGTACGTTGCATATGACAGCTTCAGATTTGGTGCAAATTTCAGATCATACAATTTCTTGATCAATTTCGCAGTGCAGTCAGCCAACCAAAAACTATGGCTGTGCACAACAGAATGATAAGCAAAAAGTCCTTAACTTGCATGCAACTTGTCAGATTCGGATCTATGCATCACAAAAAAAAAATTTTTTATTGGTTTTACAAGCCGTACCCTTGGCTACCTTTGATTAGAATACTCACGTGACTGAGAAAGTCGCATAGGCAATAGAGAAAACATGATATTTTCAGAATAAGTCGGGACAAAAAAAGTGCTTAAATACAGGACTGTCCCGGGAAAAACGGGACATCTGGCCACCCTACTTAAAAAGGTGTGTTTAAACCCCTAAGTATAAGCATTAGTAATAGTGATGTTCCCATTAACAAGCACCACTAAATATGCCACAGGAACCGTTCCTAAATACCTGTGCTTCATATATTCATGTTTTATTTAATTTTGTATTATTAGGTAGTTCTTCTTAGTGGAACAGTAAAAAATACTAATGTAGGTGGCAAAGTTTGTTCACCTGCATCATTTATAACACTTTACAAACCACATGCCAAACTAATATTTCACTCAGGCTCTGACGGGTCCAGATAGGCCATGGCTGACTGAGCTGTCGTGCCCTCGATTGCTGAGTGAAGTTGTTTTTTCGAGTTGTCTGCTGGCAGCCCACCCGCTCTGGGTTGAGTTTCGGTCAGGAGAAAATGAATGAATTTTCGAGCAGAAATGCGCAGAAGAATGGGACGGTGAGAGCAGTCTTCATGCACTATGATCCCATTAGATCCGCATCAGTCACTATGATGATCTGTAACTGAGTCGTGTCTGGCTGCAGTCTGTCACAGTCTGAACTATGAGGCCGTTTATGTCTTCTAAGTTTCATGTTTTATATTAATCATTATATTGCAAGTTTGAGCTGCTTAGTAGACAAGGTCTTCTGTCATTCATCTATAAATAATCATAAATCATTAGTACATTGGCAAGAAAAAGTATGGAATTACCTGCATTTATGTTTAAATGTGTCTAAAAATATGGTTACAATAATGAACAAACACAATCTGTTTTAACTAATAACACACAAATTATTTTATTGTTATTGTACATATTGAATACATTATTCAAATATTCACAGTGTAGGTTGGAAAAAGTATGTAAACCCCAAGGCTAATGACATCAACAAAAGCTAATTAGAGTCAGGAGTTGGCAAACCTGGCATCCAATTAATTAAACGAGACTGGAGGTGTGAGTTAAAGCTACTATGACTTATAAAAATCACTCAAACATTTTGAGTTTGCTATTCAAAAGAAATACATGGACCATGACGTGGACCATGCCTCACAAAAAATATATTTCAGAGAGAACCTACGATCAAGAATTGTTGCTTTGCATAAAGCTGGAAAGGTTTACAAAGTTATCTCAAAGAGCTTAAATATTCATCTGTCCACAGTTAGACAAACTGTTTATAAATGGAGACGATTTAGTACTGTGGCTACTCTCCCTAAAAGTGGCCATCCAGCTAAGATGACCCAAAGGGCACAACGCAGATCATGTAAAAACAGAACCTTAGAGTGACAGCTAAAGACTTAAAGGAATCACTGGAACTGGTTAACATCTCTGTTCATGAGTCTACTATATGGAAAACATCAAACAGGCATGGTGTCCATGGCAGGATACCTTGAAGGAAGCCACTGCTTTCTGACAAAAACACTGCTGTGCACCTGAAGTTTGCCAAAGACCACCTTCACACTCCATAACGCTACTGGGAAAATGCTTTGTGGACTGATGAAACTAAGGTTGAATTGTTTGGGAAGAACACGCAGTACTAGATATGACGTAAAAAATAAAAATAAAAAAAAAAGCACTGCACACCAACATGAAAACATCATCCCAACAGTGAAGTACGATGGAGAGAGCATCATGATTTGAATCAGACATGAATAATACCTCAAACTGTTTGGTTGTTGAGGAGAGGAGGACTATTACTTTTCAGTGCATTAGGACTTGAGATTTTTGCTTTCTGGATGGTAAAACAGGTGAAAAAAAAATAAATCACATTGACTTACAGAGCTTTTCAGTTTGTCGTCCGAGAAGTTGCATTTTCAAGCCATTTGTTCCCTTTGGATTTTCAGATGGATTTTTAGAATAGCAATTTTCAGTTATTTGAAGTGACTTTGACATTTTGTTATACAACATAAATTACATGCAGTCATACCTCAAATGTACATTTTGAAGCCGATCTGTTTTTAAAAAACATGTTGGTGTCTAGTTTAGCCTACAAACTGACATTATGATTGAACAGTTGTTTTGAAGAAGGGACCAAGCTATTTCTAGTGACCACAGTATGACAAAGACTTGTTGATGGGCTCTTTTGACATAGGTAACAAGTTAGCAACAATCCAGAACACCCTAGCAACCATCCACAACCCCCTTTATAAAGTGGCGGTGAGCTTTGCATGGGTAAGCAGCACTCACATTTTCTGCAGACAATGTTAAAATATAGTTTTCAAGAGCTTCTTTGCACATGCTTGACTTCCTGCTAGGATGATGTAAAACATTGATTTGAAAAAGCATACATTAAAACTAGTGGGACAAGCCTGCCTCCTGGTGGCCAATAGAGAGTACTAACAAACAAAGATCAGAATCTATATTGACTGCAAGCAGCATTGCTATGGCAACACGAACAGATTCACAATCCGTTGCCCTCATTAGGAACAACCTGTAAAGTTTCCAAACCTCTCACTGTTTTATCTGCCCATATCTCCTTGATAATATACACAAATGTCAGGTTGACATGACAACCCAAACAGCACTGTACGTAGTTGCTTTGGACATCAGATTTATGTCCAGGAACAAGGGCGTGCAGGAACTATAGCAGTACATTCACATTGTCCTTTGCTCAATGTTGGACACATAAATAATAGCATTAATAGCAATAATAATAATAATGATAAATAAAACAATAAGTACAGTATATTTGGCAAGAAAAAGTATGTAAACCCTTTGGAATTAGCCGGGTTTCTGCATTAATTGCTCATAAAATGTGATCTCATCTTCATCACAAGTATAGACAAAGCACAATGTGCTTAAGCTAACAACACATAAATAATTATAATATGTCTTTATTGAACACATCCCATTAAAAATTAACAGTGCTGTGGAAAAAGTAAGTGAATCCCAAGGCTAAATACGAAAAAAAAAAAAAAAAAAAAGAAAAGCTAATTAGAGTGAGGAGTTGGCAAACATGGAATCCAATTAATGAAATGAGATTGGAAGTGTGGGTTGGAGCTACTTTAACTTAAAAAGCACTCAAACATTTTGAGATTGCTATACACAAGAAGCATCTGCTGACGTGGACCATGCCTTGCAAAAAAGAGATTTCAGAAGACCTGCAATCAAGAATTGTTGCTTTGCATAAAGCTGGGAAGGGTTACAAAGTTATCTCAAAGAGCTTAGAAATTAGTCTGTCCACAGTTAGACAAATTGTCTATAAATGGAAATGATTTAGTACTGTGGCTATTCTCCCAAGAAGTGGCCGTCCAGCCAAGATAACTTAAAGGGCACACCACAGAATGCTCAATGAGGTAAAAAAAAGAACACTAGAGGACAGCTAAAGACTTGAAGGAATCATTGGAACTGGTTACCATCTCTGTTCATGAGTCTACTATATCAAAACATTAAACAGGCATGGTGTCCATGGCAGGACACCATGAAGGAATGCTGCTTTCCAACAAAACATTGCTGCGCACCTGAAGTTTGCCAAAGACCACCTTGACACTCCACAACTTTACTAATGTTTTGTGGACTGATTAAATTAAGGTTTAATTGTTTGGGAAGAACACGCAGCACTATGTATGGCGTAAAAAGGGCACCGCATTCCAACATGAAAACATCACCCCAACGGTGAAACACGGTGGAGGGAGCACCATGATTTGGGGCTGCTTTGCTGCTTCAGGGCCTGGACTGCTTGCCATCATTGAGGGAAAAGTGAATTCCCAAGTTCATCAAGATATCCTACAGGATAATACTGTATCAGGTATGAGTGATGCAGTAGGACAATGACCCTAAACATCGAAGTAAATCCACTACAGACTGACTTCAAAAAAAGAAAATGCACTTTTTGGAGTGGCCCAGTCAGAGCCCAGACCTTAACCCAATAGAGATGCTGTGGAATGACCTCAAGAGAGCCGTGCACACCAGACATCCTAAGAATATGGCTGAGCTGAAGCAGTTCTGTATGGAAGAATGGTCCAAAATTCCTTCTGAACATTGTGCAGGTCTAAACTGCAGCTACCGGAGACGTTTGGTTGAGGTTACTGGAGGATCAGCCAGTTATTAAATCCTAGGGTTCACTTACTTTTTCCACAGCACTGTGAATGTTTAATGGGTTGTGTTAAATAAAGACATGAAAGATTATAAATGTTTGTGTGTTGTTAGCTTAAGCACATTGTGTTTGTCTATACTTGTGACTTTGTTGGAGATGAGATTTTTGTTGGAGATGAGACATTTTATGACCAATTAATGCAGAAAATCGAATTCCAAAGGGTTCACATACCTTTTCTTGCCACTGTTTATATACCGTAAATATATATTAGGCTGAATTCTGCAGTGTGAATGCATTATGCAGGTTATTTTTACATTTGTTCATTATTAATTAAGAATTATCATTATCCATGACATAATTTATTATCATTAAATATTAATTAGAATTAAAAATGATCATTATTTCCTTAGAAGATAAATTGATTCATAGATTATTCTTAGACTCTATGTAAGGTTTTACAATAAAGGAAACATAATAATAGAACAGAATATGGAATAATTAAAAACTACTAAACAATTCAAAAGTTCACACTGAAATCTAATTTAAACCTGGAAATAGATAAAATTAAAACAAAGAAACATTATAACGTAAAATGAATAAGAAACACCAAATACTAAGAAGTTCGACTTTTCAATCAAATTGTTATACTGATAATATCATTTGTAATGAAAAATAAACTATTAAATTAGAAGAATGCAAAGTAAAATCATTTTTACAAGTATACTCAGACTTCTGAACCCCACTGTATATAATAAATAATTTAATATATAATAACTATATTATTAATTATATATTGATAATACAAAACCTCCATCAAAAGTGCATATTTTTTTGTTTTCAGGATACATTCTTCAAGGAGAAACACCTACAGATATACAAACAAAATAGCCTGGGCAAATTTCACTTTATCTGACCTGAGAACACAATGCAAGTCATCCATCAGACAGACAGGTTCTGTAATATACAGGTATGAGTCTCCACTGACCTGAAAGGCACAAGGTGTTGCAAATGCCTCCCAGACCAACAGGGACGTTCAAAGACTGGACAAATGTGATGGGATGTGATGTGACAATAGGTGATGGAGACATTTAGGTCACAGATTTCATAAAGGTTGCAGGAATACAACTGGATTCCACCTGACAAACATTACAGACTTGAATAAACACCAGAAAGTTGCAGATGGTTTGAAAGGGTGGCAGTAGACAATAAAATAGTTTCATGAACTCAAAATAATAAAAAAAATGAGTTAAAATAATGTCAAAAATCTAAATACGCATGTTTTTTCTGCCCTTATTCTTTTGGTATTTGAAAAATGTTAATGTGTAAAACTATATTAATTGATTTAAAGAAATAGCTCACCCAAAAATGAAAATGTCTTTCTTTCTTCTGCTGAACACAAAGATTTTTAGAAGAATATCTCAGATCTGTTGGTCCATATAATGCAAGTGAATGGGTACCAACATTTTGGAGCTCCAGAATGCACATAAAGGCAGCATAAAAGTATTCCATATGACTCCAGTGGTTAAATCAATGTCCTTTGAAGTGATACTGTATGATAGGTGTGGGTGAGAAACAGATCAATATTTAAGTCCTTTATTACAATATATTCTCCTCCCTGCCCAGTAGGTGGCGATATGCACAAAGAATGTAAATCTCCAAAAACAGAAGCGGAAGTGAAAGTGGAGATTTACAGTAAAAAAGGACTTAAATAGTGAGCTGTCTCTCACCCACACCTATCATATTGCTTCTGAAGATATGGTTTTAACCACTGGAGTCATTTAGATTACTGTTATGCTGCCTTTATGTGCTTTTTGGACCTCCAAAGTTCTGGCCACCATTCACTTGCATTGTAATTTGTATGGACCTACAGATCTGAGATATTCTTCTAAAAATCTTCATTTGTGTTCAGCAGAAGAAAGTCTTACACATCTGGGATGGCATGAGGGTGAGTAAATGAGAATTTGCATTTTTGGGTGAACTATCCCTTTAAGATACTACATACACACTGAGTGCATTCACATGCACACCAATATGCTGATATCTACCAAAAACAGCTTATTAAAAAATCCGACAACGTAAGAAAACAGTTTAAGGCGTTTACATGTCCACAGACATTGTCTGCTTATTAAACATTAATGGTGTAAGAATGTGCATGTAAACATGTTAAGTAGTGGTTATACTGCATTTATACTGATAAAGTTTTCCCATTTACAAGAATAGGCAAACCACTTGTCAAATCTATCCCACAGTTAATTCAATCTATACATCTGCAAAATATATTTTACAAAAACAGATGACAGGTCATATTTTAAATATATAATTCTTTATTCAGCCCCAATTCCCAACATTGCAATTTGACGAGTAATTTGTCATATCTATAATGTCGAGTTAAAGTGAAGACAGTGAAAGTATGTTTAACATCCATACCACAGAGATTCTATTCTTATAGACAGAAATGACTACATGGGGTTAATCAAGATCAGACTCAAAGCTTACATTAATATCAGGCCACATAATAATAAACAAATGACAACTTACTCTTTAAATGTTTTGCAGTGAATTTCAAGAGCACAAAAATTGCCATAGAAATTACATATAGGAAAGTCAGACTGCAGTTGTCTCATAAGTTCAATAAAAGCTTCTGTACTGATTTCAGTTTCACAAGAAATAAAATTTACTGAAATTACAAAACAAGTAATGCTCATTTATGAAACCAATGAATAAGACATCACAACTGCATTATGGATACCCTCATTTCCCACAAAACATCTTATACAGTATTTGATGATTACTTTGTGTAGAATGGTAAAGCACATTTCAACAATATTGTTTTTCTTTTTAAGCAATATACAAAGGATATCAAGTCCCAATCCACATCCATTTTCTGTACCCAAAGACTGAAAACCTCCAATTCATTCATCCATTTGAAAATACAAAATCTCAAACAACAGTTCATTTCTATATAGAATAAATTTACATATGCATATATTTTTTTTTAAGTTGTTATCCTTGTGATTGAAGGGATAGTTTACCCAAAAATGAAAATTCTCTCATCATTTACTCACCCTCATGCCATTCCAGATGTGTATGACTTTCATCTGCAGGACACAAACGAAGATTTTTAGAGTAATATCTCAGATCTGTAGGTCCATACAGTGCAAGTGAATGGTGACCAAACCTTTGAAGATCCAAAAAGCACAAAGGCAGCATAAAAGTAATCCACACGACTCCAGTGGTTTAATCCACATCTTCTGAAGTGATCAAACCAGTTTTGGATGAGAACAGACCAAAATGTAACAAATTTTTCACTATAAATTTTGACATCAGCAGTCCCTTGGTGATCAGGATTTCAAGCTCGATTACATTTCCTAGTGCCATTTAGCTCTCTGTGCATGTGTCAAGCACAAGGAAGTGTAATTGAGCTTGAAATCATGATCATGCCTAGAGACTGCAATGAGATGTACAGTGAAAAAGAAGTTATATTTTGGTCTGTTCTCAACCAAAACTGATTAGATCGCTTAAACGAGATCGAATACTTTTATGCTGCCTTTGTAATTTTTGGAGTTTCAAAGTTTTGGTCACCATTCACTGGCATTGTATGGACCTACAGATTTGAGAAATTCTTCTAAAAATCTTTGTGTTCTGCAGAACAAAGTTATACACATATGGGATGGCATGAGGGCGAGTAAATGAGAGAATTAAAATTTTTGGGTGAACTATTCCTTTAACATTTGTATTGTATACACCAATCAGCAAAAACATTACAACCACCTGCCTAATATTGTGTAGGTCCCCCTCGTGCCACCAAAACAGCTCCAACACGCATCTCAGAATAGCAATTTGAGATGATATTCTTCGCACCACAATTGTACAGAGTGGTTATCTGAGTTACCATAGACTTTGTCAGTTCAAACCAGTCTGGCCATTCTCTGTTGACCTCTTTCATCAACAAGGCGTTTCCTTACACAGAACTGCCGCTCACTGGATGTTTTTGTTTTTGGCACCATTCGGATTAAATTCTAGAGACTGTTGTGTGTGAAAATCTAGTACTGAACAGTACTGACTGGCATTTTCAAGGCTTTGGATAACATTTTATATCCTTTTCCATCGTTATAAAGTTCCATTACCTTGTTACGCAGGTCTTTTGACAGTGCTTTTCTGCTCCCCATGGCTCAGTATCTAGCCTGCTCAGTGCATCCACGTGAGAGCTAATGAACTCATTGAATATTTAAACACAAACACTAATTGCAATTTAAAAAGACACAGGTGTGGGAAATTAACCTTTAATTGCCATTTAAACCTGTGTGTGTCACCTTGTGTGTCTGTAACAAGGCCAAACATTCAAGGGTATGTAAACTTTTGATCAGGGCCATTTGGGTGATTTCTGTTATCATTATGATTTAAAAAGGAGCCAAACAACTATGTGATAATAAATGACTTCATATGATCACTATCCTTAAAGACAGTTTTTTTTGTATGATCGGTCATATTTTCAAAATCAATGCCAAAATTTCACAATTTCTGCCAAGGTATGCAAACATTTGAGCACAACTCACAAATCTGGCTGGTTGAGTATTTCTGTAACTGCTGATCTCCTGGGATTTTCACGCACAACAGTCTCTAGAATTTAATCCGAATGGTGCCAAAAACAAAAACATCCAGTGAGCGGCAGTTCTGTGTAAGGAAACATCTTGTTGATGAGAGGTCAACAGAGAATGGCCAGACTGGTTCGAACTGACAAAGTCTACAGTAACTCGGATAACAAATCTGTACAATTATGGTGAGAAGAATAGTATCTCAGAATGCTATTCTGAGATCCGGGTTAGCGCGGTTTTGGCGGCACGAGGGGGACCTACACAATATTAGGCAGGTGATTTTAATGTTGTGGCTGATCGGTGTATATACTGTATAAATCATAAAGTAGACATAAATTGTTAGAACCCATCTAGTGCTTGGAGTGTGTTGATCTGCTCTTGCAACCTTTCCTGCTCTGCTGCCATGCAAATCCAACATCCTCAATTGGATCCAAATTAATTTAAAATCCCCACTCAATACAATTAGCACCAGTGTGGAAAACATCAACAACTGATGGTTATTTATTCTTGCCAGAGCTTTATTGTGTGGTTCTCTATGTGAATGCCAAGAAGCAACAGATCTCCCAATCCCCATGAATATTACTGTAATAATAACAATGTCTTTGAGCATATTTGGTTTATTATAGAGCCTAAAACAAGAGAGTTGACCAAGATAATCCTGATTGATTCTTGTACTCAGCAGTTTCTGGCTCTGAGGCAGCCACAGTGGAAGTCTGCATTTGGGTCGTGCACCAGCAAGTCTCTGTTGCGGTCGTGCGGCAGGCAGTCCAGGTGGTACCAGGCATCACAATCATCACACTGGATCCACTGTACGGTGTCCTGCTGTGGGAAACAACAGCGTGCTGCTGCACACGGCTCAACGCCCTGCACGACCCCTACATCTTCGTCGTCTTCATCTTCAGAGGACGATGATGAGGAGGAGGAGGGTGAGCTGCTGGAGGAGGAGGAAGAGGGGGCTGGAAGGGAAGGCCGGGGTGGTGGGTGTTTTCTGGGTCTCCCACGTCGTCTACTGTAGAGAGAGATTCAGATTTGAACATTAATAAATGCAGGATTGTCATTGAAGGAAGTCAATAAATTGGTCCTAATGCATCCGTTAAATGACAAGTAGGCTATATATAACAGAAGTGTGTATAGGGTTCCTACAGCTTTTCACCAATTAATTTCCATTATTTTTCTAGTTATTCGTGTTTACTGGATTTACTTTTCATAAGAAAAATATTTTAGAGCTGAGCATAACTAGAAAAATATACAATAGAAATTTCTATGACTTTAAGCCTGTAAATCATAAATTTTAAAGATGAAGTGAGTAATTTCTGTTCTAAAAGTGTCACCAAATGGAATAGAGAGCAACATTAACCGCCCACTTTTTCAGTCTTGTTTCCGGAAGTGTTTTTTTCCATAGGGATTTCATGAAACTCTTCATGAAAGAGTAATAAAACCAGCTCTGAGGTGAAATCACAACATTACAAACTTTAATCTGAAGCAAAAAATTAATTGAAAATCAGACAAAAAGACAAAAGGTACAAGATTGTGTAAAAATCAGTTCGTCTATATAGAAAATTATTAAACATTGACTGTTTTAAAACAGGTTTCCCCCAAACAATTATCCCATTTGACTCTGGTCAGAGAAAAAAAAAAAAGAGGCAGTCCCACCCAAAATTCACACAACTGGTTGAGCCAGTGTTGCTGTGTTGGGCGGGTCAGGAAGCTCTATCAGGGCAATGTTTTGATAGCACCACAGAGTCACAGTTTACACTTTTTGAGGGAATCAACCTATGAATGGATTACTTTAAGTTGTCTCTCTGCATATTAAGTTGGGATACAAGAAAATGTTTCAACATTGATAAAATACACAATTCAGGTTTAAAAATCCCTGATATTTCCAGACATTCAATGACCGTGGCAATCCTTTATGTATGCATCTGAGTCCACTCACCCAGTCGAGGCCTGAAACCGAGAAATCGGTCCCCTCGCTTTCTCTGCCTTGGACATCCTCGCTGATGGGGAGGTCAGGTTGTAATTCTCACCTCTCATGCTCAGGCCAGTATATATCGGAGAGCTGTTTGCCCGTTGTCTCCTACCAGGAGCTGAGAATTCCGGCTTCTGCTGGTGGAGGGGAGTCAAATTGATGCCATTGACTTTGTTGTGACCAATATTCATGAAATGATTGAACTTCCTATTAGGTGCCACATTGAAAACAGTTCCGTTTTGTTTTGTCATATCAAGCTGTGACCTACAATTCTGCTCCAGTTTGGGGAAAGGTGGCTGAAACACCTCTGATTCGGACTTGTAAAGTCGTCGTCTTTTCCTCGCCTGTCCTCTCCTTCCATCATCCACTTCTCTACGACTTCCAGGATCATCCGAACTGTCATCCTCCAGGAGAAAAGTGTGGGCTGACTTGCGTCGGCTTTTTGACGACGGCGGGACTGATTTCGACGAAATCTCCCCAACAGCTTGGAAAGGGGGTGGAGTTGTGGGTGGGGCCAAAGCAGTGAACGCTGGAGAATTGGCTGCGTTCAAGTTGGTGTTTTTTTCATTTTTCTTAAAAGTCCAGCAGCTTCCGTTCATCTTGCTCAGGCTGCCGATGGAGTTGAGGATGACTGTGGCTCTGTTGATGGACAGTTTTGAAATGTCAAGGCCAGGGTCTGGTTTACAGTCAGAGCACGTTCTGATCCGGTTCTTAATATCAACTGAGAAGGAACCTGCTTTGGGCACAGTGATGGCGTCAAAGTCCAGTGGGTGGACCAGCACTTTCTGGAAGAGAAAGTAAAATTCTGGGCTGGTCCGATCTGATTGGCCACCAATAGTCAGTGTGTCACCATCAGAGATTTCACACAAGACTCCTTGTTGGAGGTGTATGTCATTTACCCATGTGCCTGTGGAACAGAGAGAAACTCAAGAACTTTTCAAGTCAGTAAAACCTTTTTTGTGCTTTGATATTCTACAGGTTTCTTTTGAAAAGTACCACAATAGTAATGCCAATAGTAACAGTAATAAAACTGATTGTTAAAACTAATTGTAACGGCCCTTTATAGGGCATTGCACCTACCATAACTGCTGCGGTCCTTAACTTGGACTTTCCAGCTCTCTTCTCCAGATGCTTCTGTTTTCCTTTCCACATGCAATTCGGCATGGATACGGGACACAGTTGTCGACTCCAGAGTGACGTCACAGAGCTCTGCAGCCCGTCCCAGCAGGAACACACACTGGGCCAGTGCTGGCCGGAATGTGTACAGGTCACGGCAGTGGAAATGAGTTGTCAGACCGTTACGATTATTTGTATTAGACGACAGTCCGATCCTTAACAACTGAAAACACAGCTGGACTCCTGACGACATTTTGACATTCCACAAATAAATGTGCAGAAAAACTGCAACAGAGCTGGCCACTTACATAACACTGGGCTAAATGTCCTCCACTGAAGATGCTTGCTTTAAAAATGTCTTTTGAATATTATCTTCATAAAAGCACTAATGCAAATAATTACACCCAGTAAATAAAAATCAAGCTACAAGATTATTAAAACATTTGGAGGGACTAAAATGACAATAATGTGCTGCACTAAATATCTAGGTTTTAAGAACTGGTAAGTGGACTATAAAATGTTAATGTGTAGTGCCGTGTCCAGATGCTGTGACTTGCTGGTCTTCATTCTGTAAAAACAGAGTACAACAAAAAGCATAGCATTACGAACATTAAACCTTTTATGGCATTCTTAGCATTTCTACATAGTTTATTTATTTTTTTAAATATTCAAGTCAAGATTCTGCTAAAAATGAACAAATTACTTTTAGACTTTTTAAACAGTTACATGAAAGCATATTTTAAGATGCACATGAAAAGAATTACACTAAACTACACATTATATACTGTATATACACATATACAGTTTATACATATGGATATATACTGTATATACATACCATTTTATATATTTTATATATATATATATATATATATATATATATATATATATATATATATATATACACACACATACATACATACACACACACACACACACACACACACACACACACACAGTTGTGCTCAAATGTTTGCATACCCTGGCAGAAATTGTGAAATTTTGGCATTGATTTTGAAAATATGACTGATCATACAAAAAAAATAAAAAAAGGATGTCTTTAAGGATAGTGATCATATGAAGTCATTTATTATCACACAGTTGTTTGGCTCCTTTTTATATCATAATGATAACAGAAATCACCCAAATGGCCCTGATCAAAAGTTTACATACCCTTGAATGTTTGGCCTTGTTACAGACACACAAGGTGACATACACAGGTTTAAATGGCAAATAAAGGTTAATTTCCCACACCTGTGGCTTTTTAAATTGCAATTAGTGTCTGTGTATAAACATTCAATGAGTTTGTTAGCTCTCATGTGGATGCACTGAGCAGGCTAGACACTGAACCATGAGGAGCAGAAAAGAACTGTCAAAAGACCTGCGTAACAAGGTAATGGAACTTTATAAAGATGGAAAAGGATATAAAAAGTTATCCAAAGCCTTGAAAATGCCAGTCAGTACTGTTCAATAACTTATTAAGAAGTGGAAAATTCGGGGATCTCTTGATACCAAGCCTTTGTTCGGGATACAAAGAAAAACCCACAGGTAACCTCTGGAGAAATACATGCTGCTCTGGAAAAAGACGGTGTGGTTGTTTCAAGGAGCACAATACGACGATACCTGAACAAAAATTAGCTGCATGGTCGACTTGCCAGAAAGAAGCCTTTACTGCACCAATACCACAAAAAAGCCCGGTTACAATATGCCCGACAACACCTTGACACGCCTCACAGTTTCTGGCACACTGTAATTTGGAATGATGAGACCAAAATAGAGCTTTGTTTGGAGAGGGATCAACAAGGCCTATAGTGAAAAGAATACCATCCCCACTGTGAAGCATGGTGGTGGCTCACTGATGTTTTGGGGGGGTGTGAGCTCTAAAGGCACGGGGAATCTAGTGAAAATTGATGGCAAGATGAATGCAGCATGTTATCAGAAAATACTGGCAGACAATTTGCATTCTTCTGAACAAAAGCTGTGCATGGGACGCTCTTGGACTTTCCAGCATGACAATGACCCTGAGCACAAGGCCAAGTTGACCCTCCAGTGGTTACAGCAGAAAAAGGTGAAGGTTCTGGAGTGGCCATCACAGTCTCCTGACCTTAATATCATCGAGCCACTCTGGGGAGATCTCAAACGTGCGGTTCATGCAAGACGACCAAAGACTTTGCATGACCTGGAGGCATTTTGCCA
Organism: Myxocyprinus asiaticus; assembly: GCF_019703515.2. Taxonomy (NCBI): domain Eukaryota; kingdom Metazoa; phylum Chordata; class Actinopteri; order Cypriniformes; family Catostomidae; genus Myxocyprinus; species Myxocyprinus asiaticus. Next base: position 36,937,917 of record NC_059377.1, on the reverse strand, counting down.
AGACGAATGGGCAGCTATACCACCTGAAAGAATTTGGGGCCTCATAGACAACTATTACAAAAGACTGCACGCTGTCATTGATGCTAAAGGGGGCAATACGCAGTATTAAGAACTAAGGGTATGCAGACTTTTGAACAGGGGTCATTTCATTTTTTTTCTTTGTTGTCATGTTTTGTTTTATGATTGTGACATTCTGTTATAACCAACAGTTGAATATGAATCCCATAAGAAATAAAAGAAATGTGTTTTGCCTGCTCACTCATGTTTTCTTTAAAAATGGTACATATATTACCAATTCTCCAAGGGTATGCAAACTCTTGAGCACAACTGATATATACACATACCCACACACACATATATACAGTATATACAGTTGAAGTCAGAAGTTTACATACACTTAGGTTGAAGTCATTCACCACTCCACAGATTTAATATTAGCAAACTATAGTTTTGGCAAGTCGTTTAGGAAATCTACTTTGTGCATGACAAGAGTAATTTTTCCAACAATTGTTTACAGACAGATTGTTTCACATTTACTTGACTATATCACAATTCCAGTGGGTCAGAATTTTACATACACCAAGTTAACTGTGCCTTTAAGCAGCTTGGAAAATTCCAGAAAATGATGTCAAGCCTTTAGACAATTAGTTTCTGTTAGGATGTATACTAAATTGAAGGTGTATCTGTGGATGTATTTTAAGGCCTACCTTCAAACTCAGTGCCTCTTTGCTTGACATCATGGGAAAATCAAAATAAATCATCCAAGACCTCAGAAAAAAATTGTGGACCTCCACAAGTCTGGATGAAATTTCCAAACGCCTGAAGGTACCAAGCTCATCTGTACAAACAATAGTACGCAAGTATAAACCCCATGGGACCACGCAGCCATCATACTGCTCAAGGAGGAGACACATTCTGTCTCCTAGAGATGAACGTAGTTTGGTGCGAAAAGTGTAAATCAATCCCAGAACAACAGTAAAGGACCTTGTGAAGATACTGGAGGAAACAGGTAGACAAGTATCTATATCCACAGTAAAATGAGTCCTATATCGACATAACCTGAAAGGCTGCTCAGCAAGGAAGGAGCCACTGCTCCAAAACTGATATCAAAAAATCCAGACTAAAGTTTGCAAGTGCACATGGGGACAAAGATCTTACTTTTTGGAGAAATATCCTCTGGTCTGATGAAGAAAAAAAATTTAACTTTTTGGCCAAAATGACCATCGTTATGTTTGGAGGAAAAGAGTGAGGCTTGCAAGCCGAAGAACACCATCCCAACCGTGAAGCATGGGGGTGGCATTATCATGTCGTAGGGGTGCTTTGCTGCAGGAGGGACTGGTGCTCTTCACAAAATAGATGACATCATGAGGAAAGAATATTATGTGGATATATTGAAGCAACATCAAGACATCAGCCAGGAAGTTAAAGCTCGGTCGCAAATGGGTCTTCCAAATGGACAATGACCCCAAGCATCCCTCCAATGTTGTGGCAAAATGGCTTAAGGACAACAAAGTCAAGGTATTGGAGTGGCCATCTCAAAGCCCTGACCTCAATCCGATATAAAATTTGTGGGCAGAACTGAAAAAGCGTGTGTGAGCAAGGATGCCTACAAACCTGACTCCGTTACACCAGTTCTTTCTGGAGAAATAGGCCAAAATTCCAGTAACTTTTTGTGAGAAGCTTGTGGAAGGCTACCCAAAATAAGCAATTTAAAGGCAATGCTTCCAAATACTATGGGGACTGTATGTAAACTTCTGACCCACTGGGAATGTGATGAAAGAAATAAAAGCTGAAATAAATCATTCTCTCTACTATTATTCTGACATTTCACATTCTTAAAATAAAGCAGATTTCTTTTTTTTTTTTTTAAGCAATATCACACGATATCATCACTAATTCAAAGAGTTCTCATCAACAAATCCCCCATGTGCAGCAATGAAAGCTTTGCAGATCCTTGGCATTCTAGCTGTCAGTTTGTCCAGATACTCAGGTGACATTTCACCCCACACTTCCTGTAGCACTTGCTATAGATGTGATTGTCTTGTCGGGCACTTCTCACGCACCTTACAGTCCAGCTGATCCCACAAACTCTCAGTGGAGTTAAGATCCATAACACTCTTTTCCAATTATCTGTTGTCCAATGTCTGTGTTTGTTTGCCCACTCTAACATTTTCTTTTTGTTTTTCTGTTTCAAAAGTGGCTTTTTCTTTGCAATTCTTCCCATAAGGCCTGCACCCCTGAGTCTCTGAGCGGGTAGAATTCAATGAAGCTGTCAGCTGAGGACATGTGAGGCGTCTATTTCTCAAACTAGAGACTCTGATGTACTTATCCTCTTGTTTAGTTGTACATCTGGCCTTCCACATCTCTTTCTGTCCTTGTTAGAGCCAGTTGTCCTTTGTCTTTGAAGATTGTAGTGTACACCTTTGTATGAAATCTTCAGTTTTTTGGCAATTTCAAGCATTGTATAGCCTTCATTCCTCAAAACAATGATTGACTGACGAGTTTCTAGAGAAAGCTGTTTCTTTTTTTGCCATTTTTGACCTAATATTGACCTTAAGACATGTCAGTCTATTGCATACTGTGGCAACTCAAAAACAAACACAAAGACAATGTTAAGCTTCATTTAACGAACCAAATAACTTTCAACTGTGTTTGATATAATGGCAAGTGATTTTCTAGTACCAAATTAGCAATTTAGCATGATTGCTCAAGGATAAGGTGTTGGAGTGATGGCTGCTGGAAATGGATCCTGTCTAGATTTGATCTAAAATGACTTTTTTCAAATAGTGATGGTGTTGTTTTTTACATCAGTAATGTCCTGACTATACTTTGTGATCAGCTGAATGCCACTTTGGTGAATTAAAGTACCAATTTCCTTCCAAAACAGCAAAATCTGTACATTATTCCAAACTTTTGCCCGCCAGTATATATATATATTATGTGTTTTACATTGCCATGTATCAAATTTCTGTACGGCATGACCTGCCCAAGTAATATTCTCTATTATTTACACCATACGTAGCATAGACATCCTATACAAATAATGGAAAATCCTAGTTTAAAAACGTGTCAAATATTCAAAGCCTTCAGAAAAAGCAGATATGTTTGTTTACAGATTTCGTTAGATGTTAGGCTGCAAATTAGGGGCTGTGAAGAAGCAGTGCACTAGATTGCTAGCGTGCTATTTCTATAAGGTTGTCGCCAAGCACAGAGAACACATTCACACAATGCAACCTGAAATGAATTGTTCTACATTAGCAACAATTTCGTTTCATCGAACATACTGACCAAAAACACTTACAAACGCATGCCATAGCCGAAATATGAAGATATGTTGTGGTAAAACGTGACATCTGTGTTTTATTTCGGCTCCGTGGTAAATGTTGCCGTGCTCTCTACCCAGGAAGTGCTTTGAAATTTGGCGCGCCAGAAGCAGGACGGTCATGTCTAGAAGGGATCCCTCTCTCGTCAATCTCGCGAGATTCTTACACGGCGTTAAATTGAAGTCGCACAGCAACGAGAAGCGCTCGTAAAAGATTATTTTAAATAGTTTTTTAATTTTTTAATTTTTTTCTTTTAACAAAAATACTTTTTAATTCATGAATTACTATTAATGTCAATTAAGTCACAATAACAGAATCTAAGATTTAAAGTCAAGTGTGGCTTAACATGAACTTGTGTCAAAATATTACTGTATTTCATGGGATGCTATATGAGATTTCAAGAAGACAACATCAATTAATTAATAGATAATTAATAATAATAATAATAATAATAATAATAATAATAATAATAAGGCAGTTAAATGTAAATAGCAACATATTTGCACTAAGTGCATATAGTGTTAGACAGATACTGTTTGCACTTCTAATTAAATACTAACAGGACATCACTGCAGTGTTTATTTAGAGTCCCACAGACACCCTACACCAACCTATCACTGTGAGGAAATCAACCTTTACATTAATTTGATTTATTATTATAAGTAGTATTAAAGAAAAATATTAAGTGTGGAGACAGAAAACAGGGGGAAAACTGGGTCAAAAGGAGGATTAGAACCCAGATCATCCGCATAGAAAAAGCACATAAATACTACCTTATCACATTAAGCCATTTTAGAGACACTCAATAAGCAGTTAGTCTTTAATTTGTTTATGTCCACCAGACTTTTTCAGTGCAAATAGCCGCACTATGTGGCAGGTATTTACGCTTAGTGCAAATAGTCACTCTATGATAATGATAATAATGTTTTATTATTGATATTATTGAAGTTTCTAATGCTTTCCATCATTAATACGCTGAGATGCAAGCAAAAAAGCGCAAGCATTCTGAACAGAATGCGCATGCGCGAGAAGTTGACGAGAGAGGGATCCCTTCTAGACACCAAGCAGGATGGATAGACGGGTTTCCTAGCGCGAAATTCAACGCCACTTCCGTCAATGTTGTCAAGGAGACAGACAGTCAAATAGTACACTACAGTGTAGGTTATTTTGAAAATTATGATTATTGTTAGATTATTATGGATGGATAAACTTACCCTTAATAAACTTCCCCTTTAATGACTATAACACTCCAAATAATACTAAATCTGGCATTTGTTTTGCATAAAAGAAATGATGTTGACAATTAGTTTTGACTGTTTTATCACAAAGTAGACAAGTTTGGATCTTATATTGATAGACAAACATGCTATCGAAGTAGTTTTCTAAACCAACATTAAAACTAGCCTAACCTATTGTGAGTTTTATGTTCCCATGAAGTCTGCAGATTATATTTGTGAAAACATTTAAAGTTGCATAGTGTATTAGAGTACACTGAAAAACAATGTTCATAATTTTAACGGATATGGAATGTAAAAACACTACAGGAAAAAAAAAATGTAATTGGTTAAAGGAATATTCCAGGTTCAATTCAAGTTAAGCTCAATCAACAGCATTTGTGGCATAATGTTGATTACTACAAAAAAAAAAAAAAAAAAATGTTTTGACTTGTCCCTCCTTTTCTTAAAAAAAAAAAGCAAAAATCGAGGTTACAGTGAGGCACTTACAATAGATGTCAATGGGGCCAATTTTTAGAGGGTTTAAAGGCAGAAATGTGAAGTTTAAAATTTTATAAAAGCCCTTATAGCCTATTTAATCTTTTGTATTATTTCAGTTGTAAAGTTGTTTAAATTGCCATTTTTATGGTTGTTTTAGGGTTTACAGTGTTGCAGCGTAATGGCAATGAAGTTGTAAAATTGTACATAATTTGAAAAGGATAGTAAGCAATTTTTTTCACACTAAAATCATGTTAACATGCATATTGTTTATGTCTTGTGGCTATACTTTTGAAACAGGGTGTATTTTAACGTTTATGGATTGGCCCCTTTGACTTCCATTGTAAGTGCCTTACTGTAACCCAGATTATTGCCTTTTTTTAAATAAAAGTAGGGACAAGTCGAAATAAAGTTGTTGTGGTAGCTAATTAACATTATGCCACAAATGCTGTCAAATTAGCTTAACTTGTATTGAACCCGGAATATTTATTTTAACTTGCAGTTACCTTATCATATACAGTGAAAATTTAGTTACAGTATATTATATTTAAAAACACAGATGGAATTTTACATTGTTGTTTATAGTTCTAAACAATATATATATGTGTGTGTGTGTGTGTGTGTGTGTGTATTGTTTAGAACTATAAAGTATGTTTTACCTCATAGTTAATAGTGAAAATGTATATTATGTTTAACAAGACAATATATGTACTTTTATGATAAACTATTGTAAAAATAGTTATTGCTCCTTGAAGAGCATCTTTTGATGAATTTTAAGTCATCATGTGGCGTTCTGTTGTTACAGTACAAAAAGCAGAATTATTAAAGTACAAAGCAGATTTATTGTAGTTCCAGAAGGTTGGTACATTAACATTTGATCTTTTAATGACATACAGTACAGTTGTTAACTAAATATACAGGCATGACATCCAGTAATGCTTAAAATATGGTCGCTGTATTTTTTACAGTGAATTTCTGGTAACCAAATCTTCCTTTTTTAATCCATAAATGTAATAGAATTTCTGTTTTCAGTGTATAGAATATTTACATAGTTCATGAAATTCCCTTAATGTGTCACTGAAAAATACATAACAAGAAAACAAACAATGAGATTTTTAAAGTCAACGTTCTTTTATTTATTTTATTCATTCAAAAGAAAAAAAAAGTCAAACAATAACTATGAAGCTACAAGTAGGCTAACACTAAACAAAGTAGCCAAAAACAAGATCCTCGCCACCATATTTTGTACAAGACCGTGAAGTATTATTAATGTCCATGGTATTTGGCTATGGTAAAGTATGTCATTTATCATATATAAGGTCTATTTAACTCCAATCTCAGGATGCAGTCTGTTAATTAGGTTTTCAATGGTCATTTTAAGGAAGAAAAACTGATATAATGTTAAGCATGTTTACAATCATAGCTTCTCAAAGAGGTACAGTATGAGAAGGATGAACTTTAATAAGCCCATCTCCTGAGAACTCTTGCCGGTATGCAGAAGATCAATTGAAACAATTAAATCAGCATAACTCAATGTAAAAACAATGCTCCTGAGTTTTATAAATAATGCATTACCAGCATCTGTGTAAATCACTGGTCAAACCTGA